>NW_026652281.1:54025139-54043498 GCF_009828535.3 Hylobates moloch | reverse complement strand
GATGTTTAAAAGAGTTTGGAAGAAGACAATCCTTGCCTTATTACTGATCTTTGAGTATGGTATTAGCTGTAGGTCTTTCATAGATGCCCCTAATCAAGTTGGTATGTTCTCCTTTGTTCCTAGTTTACTGAGAGTTTTTATTATGGAATGGTTTTGTCAAATATTTTTCTACATCTATTGCAATGACTACATTTTTTTTTCTCCTATACTATTTTGATATGGTGAATTGAATTGGCTGTTTGTTTTCCAGGAACATGTAAATAATTGAACCTAAACTGAAAAGTGAAGGATAGAACATTTAATGAGAATACTATCATTAAAAATGGAAAATAAAAACATGTGTCTTAATATTACGTACTTAACGCACCCTTTTAAAAAAATCATCAGAAAAACACCAAATGCTAGACATCTGAGTTAGTATGGATAGGAATGGGGTCTGTTCAAAGAGGAGATATTATCTAATGTTTTTCTTTCTTTTCTGATTTTAAAATTTGTCATGTTTATTGAAAGTACTCATTTTTGCTTTGACATTATATTACAAAGTTGACAACTCAATATTAAATTCCATTAAATGAATTCAAATCATTTGCTTAAAATCACATATTTTTTCTATAGAAAAAGAGCTTGTCATCAGGTAACTTGTTGGTACCTCATTATGTAGGAAAATTGTATTACCAGCTAAAAGTTTTAGTAGTGATTCATTCTCATTTATAATAAAAACAAAAATATTCCTGTGATTAAATTTAACTGTAGTATTTGGCTACATCCTGATGCTTTTGATTCCATGAATGTTTAACTTCATTCTAGAAAGAAAACATTTGGGTGATTAGGGGCAGGACTAAGCACCCATAACTCACAAAAACTGAACACAAAATGAAACAATTCATCATGCAGAAAATAGTCTCCATAAAAATACAGTTTCCTGAAAGGTAAATTATAAAAGTATGCATTTACCCAATCATTTTAAATGCCATAATTATACAGGCTGCTCATCAAAAGACTTTTAGGATTCATTAAAATCATAAAACAATTCTAATTAAATCCATATTTAAATTAAGTTTCTATAACTAACCTACATGGTACTTTAAATCAAACAAAAAAAGTTGTATAAAAGATCCAATTAATTGTAAGTTTTTGTAAGAATTAAAGCCTAATTACTCTATGATTAAGTTTCTCCAAAATGTAATCATCAATGGCTCTATTCAGAAGAATTAGCCTTCTGTACCCCAGATGCCAGCGGAGTGCTGCAGCCTGTCTTTGACACCAGCAAACCTATTCATCTGAAATCAGCATGACTGTGGAAACTTTACCTCCACCCCCACTGGGGATCCAAATGGAGAGACCAAACAAAGCTGCATATTTTATACAGATAAATGTCTCCCTATCTGCACAGTTCCCTATCTGATTAAATAGATTCATGTCCATCAGTGAATTAAAAAATCCATCATCAGAGCAGGTTTTAGAAACAATGGCTATTTCAAAGATTCCCAAGTCAATGGGAAAAGATGCACAAAAAAAGAATAAGATTTGCAGCTTACAGAGAAAGCAAACTAGGCGTTCTAACTCTATGCAACTCTTCTTTCTTACTTAGCTACTTGAAATGTTTTTCATTTTTATTAGCCCAACTTCCCACGGGAAAGAAAATAAAAAAGCTCTGTGACATCGCTGCCTCTTGTGTGTTTTCCAAAACTAATTAACCCTATGAAGTTATTAGGGCAGCATCATTTTTTCTATGACATCACACAAGGTGAAGGTCACTTGTATAATATTCTTGGCTTCATTCATGTAGTGCATATCCCACAAAATATAATTTATTGTAATTTCCTCAGTGCCCTGATAGCCAAGTGATTAGTTATTATGGTACATAAAAAGTTCAGACATATTACATATGATTTATAACCTCCATTTCTGATAATCTAATTTTCTTTTATGGTAAAAAGAAATACACTGTGTATGTTTTATAGATTGTTATTTTGAGGAAATCACTATTTAAAGTATCTTTTTATATGGATTCTGCTGATTGCAAGGCATCTGGAAGCTGAAGCATCCAAATGATTGGGATGTAAGGGTAGTTCTTTATCTACTTAACAAGACATTTTTTTTTAACTACCCTTGCCTGTGCCAGTGGCAGAATGTTTGTCTGGTCACAGGCCAAGTCAGGCCAGCACTACCTGCCATCCACCCTGTAGGCATTAGTGAAGAAATGATAGCTCTGGACAAACACGATTGCGTATAGAATCTAGCCACAGCGGTTATTTCCTTCCCCTCAGGTACACTCTCCCTGACTCAAGAATCCCCCAGCTCTTTGCCACAGAAATCTTACCTTTTTATATGTGGAGTTGGCTTTCTCTGCTTTTAGAGAAGGGATTTTTAGAGCTATAACACATACATTTCTAGAACGCAGTTCCCTTCTCACCTCCTTTCCCCAATTACCTTATTATATTCATGTTTGCTGTGATCAAATTATGTTACATGAATGCTAGCCTCGGTTGATTACATTAAAATGGCTTCTATAATACAAGAAAGTTCCCCCTAGTTGATTTGAGAGGTTCACATACAGTTATCACAGAAAAGGGTAGGTCTCAAAAAGGAAATCTGAGCAGCTTAGCTAGGTGAAAGAAAGGACAGTCCCTTCATCCTGTTCCTAATGTGAAGAGGTGAGCACATGAATCAAGCTGCACCTACCATGAGGGCCTGCCAGAACCCAGGGAGAGGCCTCTTTTTCCTCTGTATCAGGTATAAAATGGAACAGCATCTGTGACCTCTAGTGATCAGAATGCCACATTGAAAAGTCACACAGCTAATAATAATGGCTGTTAATTATTAAGTACTTACTAAATACATGTATTGACCCTTTAAATCCTCACACTTATGAATTAGTATGATTTTCCAACTTTTATAGCTGATGAAACTGAGGCCAAGGGAGTGAAGTAATTTGGCCAAGGTTACACAGCTAGCGAATGGCAGCGCGGAGATTTGAACTCAGGCAGTCTGGCTCTACTGTCTATTCTCTTAACCATTCTGTATCCTGTTCTTTCAATTCTTTGTACTCTGTGCTTATTTAATAGCAAATACTTACATTGCACTGAAAATATGTCAGGCACTCATCTAGGAACTTTATTAAGTCTACTTGGATCTCGCAACAACCCTATGAAATATGTACTGTTATTATTCTCATTCTTTAGATTAGAAAACTGAGGCAGAGAGATGTTGAGTACCTTGCAAAGGTTATGAAGCTAGGAAATGGAAGAGACTGGATTCAAACCAAAGTGGCCTAGTTCTGGAGTCCATGCTCTGTACCAACTCCTGTTTATTTTCTTGTCATCTCTTAGCACTTTGTGAAGTGTCTTAAAGATTTAGTCTGCCCCAATTGTTCTAAAGGGGAATAAAGGATAGCTGTTTGTCCTGTTGAAGCCAGAGCACCCAAAAGCATATTATTTGGGACAGGGCTGGGGAGGTGGAGGCAGGAGATAGGGAAGAGCAGAATCATGATCACCTGTACAAACAAACCTAAGGTAAAGGTCAAACCAATAGAGACAGAACAGCTGGTCAATTTCCCTCCCTAGACAAAGGTTCACCTTCCAGGGCTCACTTTGGAGATCCTGGTTTGATTTTTCCTAAGAGGGGAAGCAGCTGCTTGCAGACAATGTCTCCTCTCTGCCCTCCCCAGGCTCCTGCTAACTCCTCGTGCTGAAAGCCGTTCTTTTATTGGCCTTCACACCACTCTCCTTGCTTTTCTTCTCATATCCTGACCACCCCTCTTGGCAGGTTTATTTCTGATTGAGTCCCTCTGCCTTCCACTCTATGACAGTGGATAGCATCCTCGGCAAATTCAGTCCTTGGGTATGCTTTCTCCCCTCTGTCTCACTGGGATCTCACTGGGTTTAACTATCACCATGAGGCCAGTGACCCCCAAATAGTAGTCTCTTCAGAATACCTGCCCCCTTCTCCAGCTATGTGAGGTGTAGTCACTCAGCCATCTTCTTTTCACTTCAAATTCTAGAAATCCAAAGTGCAGTGAATTTTCCACCTCCAAGCCAACCGCTGGCCACCCATCTGTCTCTGTCAGGGGCACCGCTAGGCCGCAGAGGGACAGTCTGGATCTGATGGGCCTTACCTCTTCCTGCTTTGCCATTATTCACTCATCCTTGCCGCTTCTTTTACCTATCAAGATTACATCTTCTCATTCCCCTAACCTAAATCCTTCACATATTTCTGGACCCATATTACATTTCCACAAAATCTTCTCTAATTACTTTGGCTCTTAGTGATCTCTCACCTCCTTCACACTTAATGTCTGCACTACAAAATGTAGCATTTAATCACTTCTGTCTTGTATTTTTTGCCATGTGTTCATCTTTTCTTAGAGCTAACTCTAGCTAAGTATATACTGCACTGCATGTCAGTCACTGGGGTACTGTCCATACATCATTTCACCAAATCCTCATGATAACTCTGTGGGGTTTCATAATATTCTCCAGATTAGAGATAATGGTGCTGAGATAAAGAGAGATGAGGTAACTTACTAAAGGTCACAAGGCAAAACAGAGGAGGTAAAATTCTTACCCACTTCTGTCCGACTACAAATTAACAATCTCTGTACTCCCCACGCTGACTGACTGAATCCAATTCCTTTAAGCTAATTTTTCAAATTCTTGAGTTTGATTTCTCTCCCCTATGAAGGAATCTGGGTTATAGTTAAATCCTATTCCAAACAAGATAAGGCAGAAATAAATGAATACATAAGTGTAGCATCAATGATTTCTATAAGCCAATCCAATAAATTCTAATGCAGGTTTTTGAATTGATGATTTCATACCATCAATACAGAACACAAAAAATAATTACCACAAATTTAAAAAATTAATTATTTTTCTTCCAAAACAGTTTAATAGCAAATAAACAAAGGAAGGTACCACACTTGGCAGATACAAAATGACTTTTTGTCTGTGTGTGTGCAATTAAAACAGATTTAGGTTCCCCGTTGGGACAAAAGGAAAAACACACACACACACAAAGGAGATTCCTTTTAAACGTATGCTCCCTGGCTCCAAAGTTGTAACAACATTTTTTTTCTTCTTCTTCTTTTTAAATTCACTACACAAACTCTGATTAGGTAAGAAAAGTGACAAGAGCTCTCCTTAACCTTTTTTTTTAATTTAATTTTATCCAGTTTGAAACATTTGAGAATCACCAACAAAGGGACATATGTTATAGTCACATGTAATATAAAGTTGTATAAAATTAACATTTGAAAGAAAAATTTAGTTACCAAGTCATAATTCTTAGCTCTTTTCTTCAAACTTTTTCTTCTTTAACAGGATATGGCTGCATTACTACCTCACTAGGTAGTAATCTTACTCATGTATACATTAAGTGACAACAGTGGCAGATGCTGTTGGAAATTTGCTCATGGCCCCTCAATGCCCCTTACCATTTCTGTGCCCTGCAGCCCGACCACCAATGGCCAGCACCTGCGTCTCTGCAGGAGGGTTGCTTCCAGGCTGTTGGAATCTACTCTGTGAAGGTACATGGGATTTAATATCCTCCTGGGGTAGCCTTTAACTGAAAATGAAGGTTGTGGGGATATACGGACCTCAGCTCCCTTACTCCTTAGCCAGGTTAATTCTGAGGTGTGTTTTATACTATTTCCAAGGCATTCCTTAAGGAATGAAGCTTCACTTGCCCATTGGGTAGCTGACTTAATTTTGCACACTACTGGCTACATATTTTTTCCTGTATCAGCTCTACTCCCCTGCTAATGTCCCTGTACTTCTCATATAACCTTACAATGTAATCCTAATCTTGAGGTCAGCTTTTGGAGAAATCCAACTAAGTCATCAAGCATAATTAACATACAATATCAAAATATTAAAATCATCACAATCTTCTTTTGCTTATAGTTATCTTTCTTGTAATTTCTGTTCCACTTCCCTTTATTTCTACTTTATTTTCTACTGATGAAACTTCTTTTTTTTAACTTTATTTTAGATTCAGAGGGTACATGTGCAGATTTGTTAAATGGGTAAATTGCATGTCATGAGGGTTCGATGTACAGATTATTTTGTCACCCAGGTAATAAGCATAGTATCAGATAGGTAGTTTTTCGACCCTTATCCCCCTCCCACCCTTCCACCTCAAGAAGTCCCCAATGTCTGTTGTTCCCATCTTTGTTTCCACATGTATTCAATGTTAAGCTCTCACTTATAAATTAGAACTTGCAGTATTTGGTTTTTTGTTCCAGCGTTAATTTACTTAGGATAATGGCCTCCAGCTCCATTCATGTTGCTGCAAAGAACATGATTTCATTTTTTTTACAGCTATGTAGTATTACATAGTGTATATGTACCACATTTTCTTTACTCAATCCATTGTTGATGGCCACATAGATTGATTCTATGTCTTTGCTATTGTGAATAGTGTGGCAATGAATATACAAGTGCATGTGTCTTTTTTGGTAGAATGATTTATATTCCTTCGGGTATGTACCCAGGAATGAGATTGCTAAGTTCAACTGTAGTTCTGTTTTATATTCTTTGAGAAATCTCCAAACTGTTTTCTGCAGTGACTGAACTAATTTACATCCCCACCAGCAGTGTATAAGCATTCCCCTTTTGCCACAACCTTGTCAACATCTGGTGTGTCTTGACTTTTTAATAATAGCCATTCTGACTGGTGTGAGATGGCATTTCACTGTGGTTTTGATTTGCAATTCTTGACTGATTAGTGATGTTGACCATTTTTTTCATATGCTTGTTGGCCATGTGTATGTCTTCTTTTGAGAAGTGTCTGCTCACATCCTTTGTACATATTCTAATGGGATTTATTTTTGCTTGTTTATTTAAGTTCCTTATAGATTCTGGGTATGAGACCTTTCTCTGATGCATAGTTTGGAAATATTTTCTCCTATTCTGTAGGTTGTCTGTTTACTCTGTTGATACTTTCTTTTGCTGTGCAGAAGCTTGTTAGTTTAATTAGGTCCCACTTTCTATTTGTGGTTCTGTTGCAATTGCAATTGCTTTTGGGGACTTCATCATGAAATTGTTGCCAAGGCCAATGTCCAGAATGGCATTTCCTAGATTTTCTTCTAGGGTTTTTATAGTTTTAGGTCTCACATTTAAGTCTTTAATCCATCATGAGTTGATTTTTTTGTACATAGGGAAAGGAAAGGATCCAGTTTCAATCTTCTGCATATGGCTAGCCAGTTATCCCAGCACCACTTACTGAATGAGTTCTTTCCTCATTGCTTGTTATTGCTGACTTTGTCAAAGATCAGATGGTTGTAGGTGTGAAGCTTTATTTCTGGATTCTCTAATCTGTTCCATTGGTCTATGTGTCTGTCTTTGTATCAGTACCATGCTGTTTGGTTACCATAGCATTGTAATATAGTTTGAAGTCAGGAAGTGCGAAGCCTCTGGCTTTATTCTTTTTGCTGAGGGTTGCTTTGGCTATTTGGCTTCTTGTTCAGTTCCATATGGATTTTAGAATAGTTTTTTTCTAGTTCTGTGTAAAATGACCTTGGTAGTTTGATAGAACATTGAGTCTGAAAATTATTTTGGGCAGTATGACATTTTAATAATATTGATTCTTCCTATTAATGAGCATGGAATGTTTTTCCATTGGTTTGTGTCATCTCTAATTTCTTTCAGCAGTGTTTTGTAATTTCTATTGTAGAGATCTTTATCTTTCCTGTATTCCTAGGTATTTTATTCCTTTTGTGGCTACTTGGAATGGGATTGCATTCTTGATTTGGCTCTCAGCTTGGATGTTATCAGTGTTTAGAAATGCTACTGATTTTTGGACTTTGATTTTGTATCCTGAAACTTTACTGAAGTTATCAGTTCTAAGAGCCTTTGGGCAGAGACTGTGGTGTTTTCTAGGGGTAGAATCATATTGTCTGCAAAGAGAGAGAGTTTAAAATTATGTTTTTAAAAATTTTTGTCTGCCTTATTTTTGTTTTTTTGGTTATTTATTTATTTTTATTATTATTATACTTTAGGTTTTAGGGTACATGTGCACAATGTGCAGGTTTGTTACATATGTATCCATGTGCCGTGTTGGTTTGCTGCACCCATTAACTCGTCATTTAGCATTAGGTATATCTCCTAATGCTGTCCCTCCCCCCTCCCCCTAACCCACAACAGGCCCCAGAGTGTGATGTTCCCCTTCCTGTGTCCATGAGTTCTCATTGTTCAGTTCCCACCTATGAGTGAGAACATGTGGTGTTTGGTTTTTTGTCCTTGCGATAGTTTACTGAGAATGATGTCTGCCTTATTTTTGTCTGCCTACATTGATTCGAAGGAGTGGTCTTCCATCATCCTCAGCAAACTAACACAGGAACAGAAAACCAAACACCGCATGTTCTCACTCATAAGTGGGAGTTGAACAATGAGAACACATGGACACAGGGAGGGGAACATCACACACTGGGGCCTGTTAGAGGGTGGGAGGCAAGGGGAGGGAGAGCATTAGGACAAATACCTAATGCATGCAGGGCTTAAAACCTAGATGACGGGTTGACAGGTGCAGCAAACCATGGCACATGTATACCTATGTGCCTAGATAACAAACCTGCACGTTCTGCACATGTATCCCAAAACTTACAGTAAACAACAACAACAACAAAGGTGTGGTCTTTGGTCTTTGGTCTTTGAGCTCTGAGATTCTTTCCTCAGCTTGGTCTATTCTGCTATCAATGCTTTCAATTGTATTATGAAATTCCTGTTGTGAATTTTTTCACTTCCAGAAGTTCAATTTGGTTTTTTCTTAAAATGCCTTTGTTGTTTTTCAACTTTTGGATCATGTTACTGTTTTCCTTAGATTGGGTTTCAAACTTCTCTTGTATCTTTTTGAGCTTTCTTGCCATCCAGATTCTAAATTCGTTATCTGTCATTTCATCCATTTCAGTCTGGTTAAGAACCATTGCTGGGGAGCTAGTATGATCATTTTGAGGTAAGAAGACACTCTCGCTTTTAGAGTTGCCAGAATTCTTGTGTTGTTTCTTTCTCATCTGTGTAGGCTGATGTTCCTTTAATCTTTTTGAATGTCCTGGGATGGGGCTTTTTGCTTTTATATTTTTTGTGCCCTTGAAGGTTTACTGTAGTATAAGTTGGGTTTCTTCGACTTTCTTAATTTCTGGATGCCTCCAGGGGGCCAAGGCTTATCTCAGCACTCCTGGGCTTATGCTCTAACCCTGGGGGCGGGGAGGGACCAGGCCCTTGGCTTTGTTCTCTGGTCCCTCAAGGTCAAGCACCTGTTGCATCAGAGGAGCCAAGGTACTCCCAGTTTTCTGGCAAAAACACCCCAATGAGGACTGCCAGCAAAAGTGCTCTGATGGGGAAGGGGGGTGTGGGCAAGTGTGCACCAGTGACGCAGCTGAGGGTAACTGCATACTGACAGAGTGGTTGGGGGCATGGGTGTGTGCACACCAGTGGGGAAGTTGGGGGACCACACACGTACAATAGTGGGGTGGCTGTGGGCATGTGTGTATCAGTGAGGCAGTGGTGAGTTCCCCCATGCATGCATACCAGTGTGGCAGCACTCATGTGCTGGTGGGATGGCGGGAGGAGCCTGTGGGTGAGTACATGTCAGTTGGGGGAAGCTGCAGGCAAGCGCATGCTGGCAGGGGAGGCTGCAGCAAAGTGCGCACCAGGGGAGGTCTGTCTGCAAAAGCACTCTGATGGGAGGGCGAGAGCTATCAGCTAAAGAGTTGTGGTGGTGGCCACTGGAAAGTGCTTTAGTGGGGAAGCTGAGGCTGTGCTGTAAGTTGGTGTGGCCAGACAGGGACCCTAGGAGAGACTGGCAGACAGAGGGTCATTCAGACCAGACTGGCCCAGTCCTGCAGGCATTACAGCACTACTCTCTCCAGGTCTGGCAGCTAACAAAGGCTATAGCCACCTAGAGAAGAGTGGTGAGCCTTGGGGTTGGGCACCCATGGCCATGTTCCACTGCAGCTGTCCCCATGCCAAACCCTCTAGGCTCCATGCAAACTGGAGTCCTGTTTCTGCCAACTCTCTGGGTAGTTCTCCCTGCCAACTCAAAGGTCTGTGTGGGTCATAGGGGTCTCCCATAGCTATGATCCTGGAGATCCGTGATGAGAGTGGGCTGCTCCACACCAATTTTACTCACCCCTTTCCTAGGAGCTACTCAGGGCCAGGAATGAGCCTTAGTGCTTGGCAACCCGGTGCAGGGTTTCTAGCTTCCTCCCCTCTCAGCCCTGTGGTCTGCATCCTTCCTCTATCCACTGTCAATGCCTGCTTTTCGAAGATCTGCTCAGAGTGTCAGTCTACTTGATGTTCTTGTCTCTGTTGGTGGGAGAAGCTCTTCCTGTTGCATCCATTCAGCCGTCTTGGCCCTTTCTCCTTACTGCTAAACTTCTGATATCATGACCATTCTATGCTTATAGAACTAGGCAAAAGGAAATAGGAAATACTTGAGGGAGGGGGTGGGCTACTTAAGGTGGGTAGGCAGTCATCCAAATAAAACAGAACCAGCACTAGAACTCAGGACCCTTGACCTGCAAACTGGATAAGGTTACACCTCTCATTCTACTATTTATCCTTATTTTTCCTAAAATGAAGCAAAACAAACCAAACTAAAACCAATTCACAAAGAAAGACAGCTTCCATACCAGTATAACTATTATCTCCTACTCCTACTCCTGAAATTTCTGCTCCCTTTTATGTTGACGCTCCTTTTTCTTGATTTCTTTTCTCCTGCTATATTCCTCACTTAGAGGACACAGGTCCATTGTTCCTCAAAGCTGCTATTTCTCTAGAAATATAGAATTTAAACATATGTATATATATATCAGGACCTTAAGTGATTAATTTCTTTAACTTTTTAGATCAAGTTATTTTTATTAAACTGTAGTAGTATCTGCATAAAAATACTTTGTGGAAGCATAATATGTAAAGCATAAAAAGTAGAACTATTTTGGTTGAAGTGGAGGGAGCAGGTGCTTGAGACTCTGAGAGTGACCCACAGAATCATCAGCTATAAAAGAACAGGAAGCAGTGGCCATCTGGGAAGATGTAATAAATTTACATGTAATTAATGTAATAGATTTAATAAATGTATAACTTATTATACATTTGTATAATATAAGATTAAATTAATTAATGTAATAGATTTAATAAAATGCATTGGGGCCTCAGTATCCACAGCCTTGTTCTTAGTCTTGCCAGGAGTGGTATTAATAAAAAACTATTCAATGACACTTTAAAAAAAATTAAGACAGGATCTTGTTCTGTCACCCAGCCTGGAGTGTAGTGGCATGGTCATGGCCTACTGCAGCCTTGATCCTTTGTGCTCAAGTGGTCATTCTGCCTCAGCTTTCTGAGTAGCTTGGAATACAGATGCATGCCACCTTGCCTTGCTAATTAAAAAAAAGTTTGTGTTTGTTTTTGTTTTTGTTTTTGTTTTCGGTAGAGATGAGGTGTTGCTATGTTCAGCCCAGTCTGGTCTTGGATTAAAGTGTTGGGATTACAGATGTGGGCTACCATGCCCCGCCAATGAAACTTATTAAAGCTCAGTAACGAAAACTTTATTCAGACCATTGTGATCAGTATAGGGACCACTACAGTGGGGTTTTGCGGTGAAGGACAGAGATTGGGCTTAACTCCAAATACAGCATGGGCAAATCAGAATTTACAGCTAAGAAGCAGGGTGGGGGTCAGTGGATAATTACGAAGTGGAAACATTGGGGTAAAGGGTCTTCTGGGTAAACTGACCTATCAGGATTCTTGCTGAAGACAAGCCAGGGTGATCAGACATCACTTGGGGGATGATGGGTAGAGGATGAGAGTATCTAGGATAATCAGATATTAAAGATGGGGGGTTCTGGCTAAACTGATTTAGCAGGGTTCTTTTGCTAAAACTGGATTTAACAAGGAAGTGCACAGATGGACCTAGGAGAATGTTCAGAATCCTGACTAAAATTTGGCAAAACCAAAGAATATTTGGTCAGTTGGCTAGCATCTGCATGGCTGTACAACACTTAAAAGCCACTGTTCTTCTGCAACTGACACACAAATGTAAGGATTATAGAAATGAGGAAGGATGAAGGGGAGGAAGAACAGAAAAATCACAAGGGTAGTGGTGGGGAAGATTAGCGGTCCTAGACTGCTATATTGTATTTGAGGGACATGAAAACAGGCAGAGTGAGGATGCATCTCTGTGTACTGTTTTACCTGTGCTGGGCTTAAGAAATCGACATTACTGTATTTAAGAGATAAATTATACCAGCAGTGTGGCTAAGGTGGTGATCTCTGCCAATGTCAGGGACCTGGCTAGCAGCAGGAGGAATAGGCTATTAAGATCTGCAATGCTTTATGCTTCTGACTGTACAGGTTTCTGCGCCAGGAAACACCAAAGCAGATGCTGGGGACTGGGGAAAGAAATATCAGTTCCTGAATAAACCTGTAAATATGACTGGGGCTAGTGCCATCTTATGTATTCTTATTGCACCCAGTGACCCAGGCCAATCTGGGAAAGAGCCTCATCACTATCAATTAAGTTATCATTTCATCTGAAGCTCTGCTGCAAATGGCATAGCAGTTTTGTTGTGAACATAGGAAAATTACCCAATGAGGCACATGGTCTAGACAACTTGACTAGCCACAAATGATCCTGGATATGGTAACCTTGACTAACAAAGTCTGTTGCTATTGATTATTCTTTCTCAGAGGCTTTTGTTCTGAGATGGTGATTTTCAATTCAGAGCACCATTTCATATCATTCCTGAGATATTGGTACTACTCTTTGGTTTTCTTAGAACTGTCCCCCTATCTGTCCTCAGGTGAACAAAGGCCCTAGTTTTAATGATGGCATCCATGTATACACACAGAGAGACACGTAAAAGGTTCATTATTCCTAATGGAACTACAGAAACTTAGAGAAGTAAAGCATTACCTGCCATTTTCATGATCAACGTTTGCAACAGAGTGCATAAATGCTTCAGTTTACAGAAATAGCTAGACCTTGCTGAACCCTCCCAGTGATTAATTAGAAAGCCTGTCTTACAGATTTTTCTCTCAGGTGTAGTAACCTTGTAGCCCTTACCATTAAGAACTAATAAATAAATGCTTGGTTAAGCATAAACAGGGTGATAGGCAGTGGAAGAGTGATGATCTTAGTTTTTATGCAATATGCTCACTCCGTCATTTTACCTTGGAGGACAAAATAAGATACAAAACTAAAAGTTGCAAAAGCAGCTACAGTGAGCAATGTGTTATTAACCATTTAAAAAGTGTTAGTATAGCCCTCACTGTGAATGATCATCTTTGTGATTATATCATGATTAATTTTAAGAAATAAAAGTTCATGATTTCAGGAAAGCATTTCCAATCTGCAATTAAACTGGGTGAAAACATCTAGTGGGTGAGGGACCAGATGTTTAAATTTGCTTTTAAAAAAAGAAAAGGAAAAAGTAGATTAGATCATAGCTAAGTATTCACAATCAAATGGAAGACTGCCCATTTAACAGATACTCGAGTATCTGATTTGCACAGATATTGTAAATTACCCATCATATTAAATACAGCTCCTCATCTCCTTCCCATATATTTTATGCTAACAAACTTCTGTAACTGCTGATTCCTTCCATCATCCTCTCTTTTTAGATACACTTTGAGAAATAATATGTCAAACTGGGAGCTTTGACAATCTTGAAATGATATAACCTTCAAAATTTCAGCTTCTATCATGAACATGTTAATAAATAAAAATGTACAGTTAACCCCATTATAGCTATGCAAACAGAATCCCACAACATGACAGTATATTTGAAAAAATATCAAACTGAATGACTATAAACAAACATTTGGGTAGATACATCTGTGAATAACTAATTCAGCTTAAAATTATCTTTAGAGCAGTAACAGATTACAAAATCTAGGCCACAGTATATGGTCAAATCATTAGTTTTTCTTATTGGGGAAATGGGGGTTATTCAAATAGAACAAATTTATACTTCTTTGATAATTGCTAATTCAGTTAAGGATTTCCTTTAAACCAAAATAGTGACTTGTGACAAATAACAAAATATATATTTAAGGCATGATAGTTTTGGCTGACATTTTTCTCTTTCAGAGTTCAAGTTCACATTAAAGTAGTTACCCAAGACACTGCCTTATACTTTGAATAGTTCCAAAATATAAAATTACCCATTACTTGGATAAGAGAACCATGGATTATGTGTGAATGAGGAATAAGAGAGCTACCTAAAAATATCACTATTTGATTCTTTGTGAATCCTTTTTCTGTTATACTAAGTTAGCATTGCATCCAAACAAATGGAAAAAAACTAAAGACCGTCAAGTTAAATTGTAAACTATTTATAGAAAAATAAATTTCTTTAGCTTCCTTTGTAATTCCTTCAAAGATTAACAGTGTGTCACTGTAAGCGTCTTGCATAAGCTGACTGAATGGTTTTACCTTTTATTTTTCCTTCAAGAGAAATGAAATGGAAGAATATACAAAAGACAGCATCAAAAAGATGCCTCATTTTTTTGGGTATTTAAAACTATTCTCTGACTAAACTGTTCATATGCCCTCCTCTCCTCTACAGGGGGCAGTTAATCATCACTCAAAAGTTCCCCATTCAGGAATAACTTCCATATTTGGTGAACATCTTTCCAGACATCTATAATACTAAGACAAAGAGATGGAAATGAAATATCTTTTAAAAATGGGACAATTTCATAGATGCTGGCTTTAATACCACATAGATAATCAAAGAAAAAAATGAAGTAAAAGAGAAAAATTGCTGGGAATTCAGAGAAACGTTTCTTCACTATGAGTTGGTAGAATTCCTTGAAAATTCCTCTAAATGTAATTTTTAAAACACCATGAAAGAACTGTAAGTGGCTGAAACATTAGTGCTTAAAACAACATCTTCTGAGAGCTGATTGTAAAAGATGTACTAACACATCATGGTTTCTCCCATCACTTCCCTTTTTCTCCACCCTTTGGTAGTTGGTGTGTGTATGTGTATCTGTGGGTATGTGTAATTATTTTTACACTCTCAGGATTTATAACATTTAACTATGATTTCTGTGATTATTTAATCATATATATATATATATATTTATTTATTTATTTATTTTTTTTTTTTTTGAGACAGAGTCTTGCTCTGTCGCCTAGGCTGGAGTGTTGTGGTGCAATCTTGGCTCACTGCAACCTCTGCCTCCCGGGTTCATGCCATTCTCCTGCCTCAGCCTCCCGAGTAGCTGGGACTACAGGTGCCCGCCACCACTTTTTTGTATTTTTAGTAGAGATGGGGTTTCACCATGTTAGCCAGGATGGTCTCGATCTCCTGACCTCGTGATCCGCCCTCCTCGGCCTCCCAAAGTGCTGGGATTACAGGCATGAGCTGCCATGCTCGGCCCAATCTTAGATATTTTTATATAGTATTTTACTGTGATTCATCTCTTGCTAATAATAATTATCACGGATGCCATAATCCCTAAGCTCTTACCTGCTGGAGAATGTTGTCTTTATATTTCAGGTGGTATTTTCTTGCCCTGGAAATGTTGCCATAGACCCACTGCTATGTAGCCAGTGCTGCTTTGAAAAAGTTTAAGATGCACCTGATTTTCCCCTGTTCCATAACTTGCTTTGTCAGCTAGAATGCCCATATAATTTTATCCTTAGAGAACAAAGAAACTGTGTTAGCATATGTTTTAGCATTATTTTGTATTAAGGTTTTTTTTTCAGATATAAAGGATGCTTGCACTATACAGATCAAATCTTTCTTCAGGAAAGTTTTCTTATTTGTTAGTTTTTTTGTTCCGTTATTTTCTTCAGAAACAGTAATTTTGTGATTGTTGGTTCTCCTTTTTCTCTCTGCGGCATCTATCATCTCTATAGTAATTTTTACATAGTTCTTTTAACCTAATTTGGTTTTTGAGATTTATTTTCTTTGTCTTTATTTCTCAATTCTAGCCTCTATGACTTTGTTTTGAAGAGCATAAATTCTAATTTTTGTTGCCTTTAATGAGGCTTTTATGTCTGTTATGATTTACAGTTTCTCCTTCATTTCTTTATGAGTTTTCCAGATCAATTTTCATCTTCCATTATTTCACTGTGTCACGTTTTTGAAGTCTTTTTAGATTGTTTTCTAGAGGCTATGTTGTCTGTAATTCCTTAGAGACTCTGGAGAACTATTTTTTTGAACACTTTGTGTTTCTCTGTGCCATTCCTCTTCAGATTACGTTCTTCATTTGCCTTTTGCTTATAGTCCCTTTTTCCTTCAGGTTTTATGCATAGGTCAAAGTTGATTTCTTTTTGCTGATACAGTAAGCAGGATACCTTGTACAGGGCAGATTGATTTTTATTTGTTTATTTGTGCTCTGTGGCTTTTTCAAAGAAGCCTGTATGTTTATTCTTATTATCTTCTTCAAAGGCTCTTCTAATTCTTGTATCATGAATATTATGAGGTCAATGTTGAGAACCTTTAATCTAATGCCCAAATATTTCTTACACATCCAAGGTTTCCTGAAACTCACACTATGGTTTCTTTTTATCTCTTTCCCTTTCTCAGTGCTTGTCTGTCACAATCCTTCAGTCTCTCCTATAAGGTCTCATCACTTTACATCAACCATTTATGGACTAACTTTTCCTTCCTTCCACCCTCAAGTGACATAGGATGTTTGTGAAAACAGTTTTAGGGCTTATATACATTGGGAATAGAGGAATTTGCAGAAGATCAAATCAATTCTATAGAAAATACCACATTGCTCTTCTTTTCTGGTTTGGGGAGGTGGAAAGCATATTTCAAAAACAGTATCATTTTTAGTTATTTATTTTGAAATGATTTTATGTTGTTATATAAGGAATTATGTTCTACTCTCCACTTCAGAAATTGAGCCAGCAATGTTCTTTTCTCCTAATTAGGTTTTAGTTATATCTAGGGGCTCCCTAGGTGCCCATGGCCAGCAATTCTAATATAAATAAAAATGCAGTATCATACTCTGTTCTATTACAATCATCAACTGAGTTAAAGCAGAACCCACTGAGATGTCTACTAAACAGTGAAGGAAACATTTATGAAATGTGTGGTCCCCAGAAAGCATTTTTTACACCAGTTCTAAAACAGCCCCAGGTGTTGCAAAGAGGTAAGTTTACATATCACCTTCTTTTTGAAAGAATCATTTCCCACACCTTCAGAACTTTTCCCAGCAGCCCTGTCCTGGTTCTAGTCGGCCAGAGATCTTTGGCACTCAAATAAAGTGGGAGGTATCTCCTCAGTGCCTACTCCTCATCAAGAGTGTTTGTAATTGAAGACCAAGACAGATAAAGGACTATTCTTCTGAATAGAATAAGTTAAACTCAAATTAGCTTGAATTATTTTATTTTTTCAAGTATATATTCTCAAGTATCCTGGCAACATTTCACCCCTATGTTTCCGTGGTGTCTAAACACACAGCAATATCACAATAACACATAGGTAAAAAGGGGTTTTTAAAACAATTACAACATGGATTGAGCAGACCATACTACTTTGAAGAACCTGGATAAAACTGATAGGATTTGCCCTGTATCTTTCAAATCTTTCTTGTGCTTCCAGAATACAGGGGGGCTCACAGTCAAACACGTCTTTACCTTAAAGTCAGGCTGAACTTGTTCCTTAGGTTATGAAAAGCCAAAGCATGGCTTCCATGCTTTATGCTATATTGGGGTATAAGATATTAGTCTTAAGTTAGGCATAGTCGAACAATTGCAGAACTGTTCATTAATCATCATACAGAGCTATCAAATATTTTAGGGCATATAGTTCCTGTGTTTTTGTTTTTTTAAGCCCATGAATATCTGAAATATTTATAAAACAAATGGTTTAGAGTAGCATGCTATAAGGTCATTTATTTTTTCCAGAAAATTAATACACTTTACATATCTGTTTCAACTGAGGACTTAGAATATCCACAAATATTCTTTTTTTTTTTTTATATACTTCAGGTTTTAGGGTACATGTGCACAATGTGCAGGTTTGTTACATATGTATCCATGTGCCACGTTGATTTCCTGCACCCATTAACTCGTCATTTAGCATTAGGTGTATCTCCTAATGCTGTCCCTCCCCCCTCCCCCAACCCCACAACAGTCCCCGGAGTGTGATGTTCCCCTTCCTGTGTCCATGAGTTCTCATTGTTCAATTCCCACCTATGACTGAGAACATGCGGTGTTTGGTTTTTTGTCCTTGTGATAGTTTACTGAGAATGATGTTTTCCAGTTTCATCCATGTCCCTACAAAGGATATGAACTCATCCTTTTTTATGGCTGCATAGTATTCCATGGTGTATATGTGCCACATTTTCTTAATCCAGTCTATCGTTGTTGGACATTTGGGTTGGTTCCAA
>NW_026652281.1:53966893-54020139 GCF_009828535.3 Hylobates moloch | reverse complement strand
GTTTCTTCCTAGCCTCGATGGTCTTTACAATTTGGCATGTTTTTGCAGTGGCTGGTACCGGTTGTTCCTTTCCATGTTTAGTGCTTCCTTCAGGAGCTCTTTTAGGGCAGGCCTGGTGGTGACAAAATCACTCAGCGTTTGCTTGTCTGTAAAGTATTTTATTTCTCCTTCACTTATGAAGCTTAGTTTGGCGGGATAGCAAATTCTGGGTTGAAAATTCTTTTCTTTAAGAATGTTGAATATCGGCCCCCACTCTCTTCTGGCTTGTAGAGTTTCTGCTGAGAGATCAGCTGTTAGTCTGATGGGCTTCCCTTTGTGGGTAACCCGACCTTTCTCTCTGGCTGCCCTTAACATTTTTTCCTTCATTTCAACTTTGGTGAATCTGACAATTATGTGTCTTGGAGTTGCTCTTCTCGAGGAGTATCTTTGCAGCGTTCTCTGTATTTCCTGAATCTGAATGTTGGCCTGCCTTGCTAGATTGGGGAAGTTCTCCTGGATAATATCTTGCAGAGTGTTTTCCAACTTGGTTCCATTCTCCCCATCATTTTCAGGTACACCAATCAGACGTAGGTTTGGTCTTTTCACATAGTCCCAAATTTCTTGGAGGCTTTGTTCATTTCTTTTTATTCTTTTTTCTGTAGACTTCCCTTCTCTCTTCATTTCATTCATTTCATCTTCCATCAGCGATACCCTTTCTTCCAGTTGATCGCATCTGCTACTGAGGCTTCTGCAATCTTCGCGTAGTTCTCGAAACTTGGCTTTCAGCTCCATCAGCTCCTTTAAGCCCTTCTCTCCATTGGTTATTCTAGTTATCCATTCTTCTAATTTTTTTTCGAAGTTTTTAACTTCTTTGCTATTGTTTTGAATTTCCTCCCGTAGCTCAGAGTAGTTTGATCGTCTGAAGCCTTCTTCTCTCAACTCGTCAAAGTCATCCTCCATCCAGCTTTGTTCCGTTGCTGGTGAGGAACTGCGTTCCTTTGGAGGAGGAGAGGTGCTCTGCTTTTTAGAGTTTCCAGCTTTTCTGCTCTGTTTTTTCCTCATCTTTGTGGTTTTATCTACTTTTGGTCTTTGATGATGGTGATGCACAGATGGGTGTTTGGTGTGGATGTACTTTCTGTTTGTTAGTTTTCCTTCTACCAGACAGGACCCTCAGCTGCAGGTCTGTTGGAGTTTACTAGAGGTCCACTCCAGACCCTGTTTGGCTGGGTGTCAGCAGCGGTGGCTGGAGAACAGCGGATTTTCGTGAGACCACAAATTCAGCTGTCTGATAGTTCCTCTGGAAGTTTTGTCTCAGAGGAGTACCCGGCCGAGTGAGGTGTCAGTCTGTCCCTACTGGGGGGGTGCCTCCCAGTTAGGCTGCTCAGGGGTGAGGGACCCACTTTAGGAGGCAGTCTGTCCGTTCTCAGATCTCCAGCTGTGTGCTGGGAGAACCACTACTCTCTTCAAAGCTGTCAGTCAGACAGGGACATTTAATTCTGAGGAGGTTCCTGCTGACTTTTTGTTTGTCTGTGCCCTGCCCCCAGAGGTGGAGCCTACAGAGGCAGGCAGGCCTCCTTGAGCTGTGGAGGGCTCCACCCAGTTCGAGCTTCCTGGCTGCCTTGTTTACCTAAGCAAGCCTGGGCAATGGCAGGCGCCCCTCCCTCAGCCTCGCTGCCACCTTGCAGCTTGATCTCAGACTGCTGTGCTAGCAATCAGTGAGACTCCGTGGGCACAGGACCCTCTGAGCCAGGTGCGGGACACAGTCTCCTAGTGTGCCGTTTTCTAGGCCCGTTGGAAAAGCGCAGTATTGGGGTGGGATTGACCCGATATTCCAGGTGCCGTCTGTTACCCCTTTCTTTGACTAAGAAAGGGAACTCCCTGACCCCTTGCGCTTCCCGAGTGAGGCAATGCCTCGCCCTGCTTCGGCTCGCGCACAGTGCGCTTCACCGACTGTCCTGCACCCACTGTTTGGCACTCCCTAGTGAGATGAAACCGGTACCTCAAGCAGAAATGCAGAAATCACCCATCTTCTGTGTCACTCAGGCTGGGACCTGGAGACTGGAGCTGTTCCTATTCGGCCATCTTGGCTCCACACCTTTTTTTTTTTTTTTTGAGACGGAGTCTCGCTCTGTCACCCAGGCTGGAGTGCAGTGGTGCAATCTCAGCTCACTGCAAGCTCCGCCTCCCGGGTTCACACCATTCTCCTGACTCAGCCTCTCCGAGTACCTGGGACTACAGGCGCCCGCCACCATGCCCGGCTAATTTTTTTGTATTTTTTAGTAGAGACGGGGTTTCACCGTGGTCTCGATCTCCTGACCTCGTGATCCGCCCGCCTCAGCCTCCCAAAGTGCTGGGATTACAAGCGTGAGCCACCGCGCCCGGCCCACAAATATTCTTTCAGGGAAAATATCATTAAAGGTAATATAGAAAATATAAAGCAGAATGTATTTGACAGACAAACTGTATATAAGTAAAACAAACAAATAAACAAAATAACAGACCTCATTTATTTTTGCTCACAGGTAAACTCAGTCCAAGATGCTAATGAGAATTCTGAGCATAAAGCAAGGGAGAACACTTACCTCCCTGACTGACTTAAAAGCATAAAGCTTAGGTTTGAATTACCTAACATCTGTTATTCAACAATTCAATTCCACAAACATTTACTGTACATATAATATGAGGCAATGAGTTAGATGCTATGAGATATTAACAGACATACCAGACATGAGCCTCACAGAGTGAACCATCTTTGGGAGATAAAGCACGTATACAGGTAACTGCAATGAAAGGCAAGGTGGCAATGCTAGAAAACGCACAAACAAAAGGCTAAGACAGCACAGAGGCCAGAATATTAACATCTAGCTGAGAGTTACAGAGAAGGCTTCATGTGGGAGTGAGCATTTGAGCTGACTCTTAGAGGATGGGAAAGATGGAGCTGGGGCTGGAGATTGGGGAGGAATTCTAGATGAAGGGCACAGCATGATCAAAGGCATGGAAATGTGAACGTATTAGAGTGTTTGTGAACAAATGGAGCATAGCTTGCCCAAGAGGGAGATGTGTTAGACAGTGGTGGAAAGAAGCAAGTGTTTGAACTTGAAAATGGGCCAGGGCTTATTCATACAAGAATAAGTAGTTTTCAAGTTTTGCTGTACATTCAGAATCACTCTGGGGATCCTATTAAAATTCTAGTTCTCAGGCCCATCCCAAAAATTTGTGTGCAGTAGGTCTGAGGGATGTTGGTCTGTGCATTTACATTTTCAGTGAGTGCTCTAGATCATTTTGATGTTTGTGGTCCACAGACCAAACTTTAAGAAAAAACCCATGCAGGGCTTGGAAAGGAATTCTTCAGGATTTAAATTTTATAATTTTAGATAATGGAAGTTTTCATGTTTTTGCTCAGTAAAAATTCGGTCAGTTTCAGTAACTCTGACTGTTTGAATTTGTTTATGGCATTAAATGTTTTTTATAACATGAAAACAGATAATGAGCTTTTTAAAGAAAACCATATTGATAAAATATAATCATAGAAACACACATAACACATACACATACGCCTGAACAGTCCAGATTCTAGAAATCTCTGTTCTACCAAAAACAGTGTTCAGAAAATGAACCATGCAAGACTAAAAATTCTGTAGTTTGAAATGTTGGTATTCATAAGCAGGGTGAGACATCAAATGCTTTGCACATCAGTAGGTCCGGTAGAAAAGAAATTTAAATAAGAGATGAACTATGCTGTGGGGCAGTAAGGAGGACTTACATGTAGCTGACCTGTCAGTGTTAAGTTGAAAAGGGGTGTGCTCATGCTTGCATAACTCATTATGCTGCTTTTACTAATTAACATGTGTAAAAATGTTAGGAAAATTTTCAATAGGGTAATGCCTTTCTTTACCTGTTTATAATTTATTTTTCTTCTAAGCTTTTTTAATGGTGACTAGAATCCCGCAGTAGACATCACATTCTTGATTTTTTTGACAGCATTGCCACATTTTCATCCTTTTGGTGTTTCTTAATTTCAAACTCTGCATTTTGACAGCTCAACCCTGTTGATTAATGTCTTCTAGGAACCCCTATATGGCCTGCCTGTTAGTGATCTAATTTTGTGCTGGAATGCCTGGGCTGGTATGTTGAACCAATTCACCACCCAGGTGGCTACATTTGGACTAAATGAGCTGTGAAGGGTTTCATCTTTGCCCATCACAGTCTTCCTTCGCAGAGCCCCACAGTATGCAGCCACTGCTTCGACATGATTTGTCACAACCCATCAATAGAAAATAAATTATTGCCATTCTCACTTGTCAATGGGCTTGTCTTCACTTCAGCTGTCCTAATGATTGGAAGCTCAAAGGGAACATTTCCCATCTTTGTGGAGCATGATTATGACCGAACGCACTGCTCCCCCATGCATCTTGGCCAGTAAAAACACGTAGGGAAAGCAAATTAATTGGCTGTTTTGCGCCAGTGATTAGAACATTACACTGAAGTCTGCAGCAGAAACTGGTATTAGGCAAGCAAGATTAGGTCGGTTCTGACTTTTATTTGCTTAGTGCAACATGATTAGCAACTGCTTCATTCAAGGCTAGTGCACTTGCTACTGCAGAAGAAAATCCTTATAACATAATGATGCTGCATACCTTTAAGCTGATAAGCATGTTTCAGGCAAAAATCAAAATCTCTTTGGGAAGGAAGCAAATGAGGAAATGTAACAGAGAACTCATCAAATGGCTTTAGAGTCATTCTTATGTCTGGCACTTTTGAAAATTATATTCTTAGGAAACCGGCTCTGCAAGCTATATTTGCAGAATGTAGAGGTGGTAATTGTGTCAGTTCAGGAGACAAAGAATAAAAGGACCCAAGGAGCAATAAGAAGTAGAAGGTGACATCTTTCAATGAACTAACTAAAAATGAGCTTGCTTTAAAAGAAACAGAAAATTCTTTTTTTTTTTACAAACTACAGAAAGAGCTAGAAGAGCAAAAGATACAATGGCATCAAGTCAGACCTCATAATTAAATACAGAGATGCAATAGATCAAAGAAGAAACTGTATTAAAAAATTAGGTCTAGGGTGTGGATTTAGTTTCCCTGTTAACAGCTTTGCCTGGAGTATAATGACAAGAGGCTTTATCTAACAGAATAATAAACAAAGATGTAGTGTACAAGTAAAAGAATGCCTGACATTTTAGTTATTTTAAACATGATAGTGTTTTAGATTTTGGCCATTTCTCCAAAACTAAGCAATTTTTATTATTGCCCCATCTTGTCTACCACTACCCAGGAATAAGAGAGACAAAAAATACTATCAACAAAGATCAAAATCTGCGTTCCTGGCTTCCATTTTCTCTGGCCTCAGTGGATTATTTTTCCAACTCTTTGTCTGTTCTTTAGCCCACAGATGTCTCAAGAATACAACTAAAACTTCAAATGATATATAGTTTAGAAACACTATTAGTGTAGTTTCATGTTCATTTAATTTAGCTTGGGTTTCACCTGTGCCACAAAGAATGACACCTGTGGTTTAAGAACACTAAACTGCCCCTTCTTGGTACCAATAACTCAAACGCATGGAAGTTTCTCCACATGTTATAGACATTTTGGTTTACAAACTCTTTGTGGTTTTATTTCTCTCCCCTTCATATGAGTGACTATCTTCTGGTGTTTAGAAACGTAGGGTTATTAGGCTCCCAAGTCACCCCTTTGGTATCTGGATTAAGGTCTCACGTTATCACGCTGATTCCTCCCTTCACATGGTTAGTGTTCTTTGCTCTAGGAAGCCTTCCTTGAACAAGGCCTTATTTGCCCCCATCCTGGACTGTATTTCCAGCTTCCTCTATTAAAGCACACTAGATCTTTTACTTCTCCTTCTCATTCTTGTCTTAGATTATTAAAGTAAGATCTATCTTCTGTATACTTTGTCCACTATCTTGAGTCCTACCTGTAACTCATTTTTTCTCTTATCTTTGTATTTTGCCCTTTTTTTGTAGTTTGCAGACCCTGTTCCCTACTGGATGTTATCTGCATCTGATCATATTGGATCCAAGTGAACATTCTTCATTTTATTTAACTCCAGGATCATCATATTTTCTTACAAAGCATATCCCTAACTATGTTCTCAGATATAGCTAGGTATTTTATACATACATACATGAATACAAATTGATGTCTTTTAGAAATTATGTGCCCATACCTGAATAAACACTGGCAAGTTAAGTGAGAGATTATCTGATATATATGAATACACAATGCTACTCTTCATTAATACATAGGTGGAATTTGCTAGCCAATGGCTGCCTTAATCTATGCTATTTATTCAATGACTGCTATTAATATTAAAACTATTGTATGATTTCAACATATACTTGTGATACTTAATATTTATTAGATAGTAAGGATTTATATGATAAACATTTGTCCCCCATGGATTTGTGCCTGAAAGAAGAAATATTTTAAACGCAAAGTAATCTTGTGTTTCTCAAACTTTTCCCAAACAAATAAGCAAAACGATCGAATTCTTCAAAGTGAAAATAAGCACTCTTGTTTCATACAGTTTTGTTTATATATTGCCCATAATTAGATTTATGGAAAGTGTTCAATGTCAAGACTAGAAAATAGTGTCTTACAGAGCTACTGTATCAAGGTTTTACAACATACATGTAAACATTAAGGAGACAACTTCATTAAAAAACGTGAAGAGTCTGAGATTTTTCCCTTGCTTTTAAGCTAACGAGATAGCCTGCTAAGATTTCATAAATGCTAGCAGAAGACATGAGGTTATTAGGAGAGAGGCAAAGACCTTAATTACTCATGGCACTGTGGGCAACATAAGCTTCACATTTACATTGGATACCCTTGGTCACCCCACTCCCAAGTCTCACAGGAGGAATACAGAGTGGCCCAAGTGGATGCTGCATGTACAGTGAATTTGTGTCACAGCTAAGGAACCTCAGTTTGGGAAACCCAATCTTATTAGGGGGCTGCTAGCAAACCAGCCCAACCTTTGCCCAGGAAAGAGTCATTATCTTTATTATCCCGATAGAGAAACAAATCTGCTTTCTACCCTGAGGGACTCACTATCTTGAGGCTGTCTGCTATGCAGAGCTCTTGGAACAGATAGTCTGGGACAAAAGCCATCACAAGACATGTAAAAATGCTATGGAGAACTACCACCTTAACAAAGTTTTAAATAATATGAATATATTAATTATTAAGAATACTTACAAGATCCAGATTACTGTGTAAAATACATTATGTACATTATCTCATTTGATTCTATCAATAGCTCTATGAAGTAGGTAATATTATCCCCATTTCATAGATAAGGAAATTGAGGCACTCTAAGATAAGTAACTTGACCAAAGACTTAGGATTGTAACCCCTGTTTGTTTGACTCTTGGGTGTGTCACAGGCTCTCTCCCCACAAAAGACTTTTTCTCTGGTGTTCTCCATCTCAGTGAATGACAGCATTCATCTAGTGGTCATAGGAGAAATTTGGGCACCATGATTTTCCTTTTTCTCTGATTTCATAAACCTCCAAGTCCTATTGATATTATCTACTATATAATAAATATCTCTTGAATGAGTCCTTTCTGTTGGTAACATAAGTTAGACTACCATTATCTCTGGCTAGAATGGTTGCAATAGTGACTTCCAAATTGGTATTATAGTCTCCTATTCCACCCACCTAATACTACCTCTTTTAGCTAGAATCAGCTCTCTACAAAGCAATCTGATGACGTTATTTTACTATCTAGAACCTTTCAATGATTCTCCATATATTTATCCTCAGGTTAAATATAAATTCCTTGAACAGCCCACATAAGGCCTTTATGATGGGACCCAGACTCATCTTTTATCTACTTAGCCCTTCGACTTTGACTTCCCACCATAGACAACATTGTTTATGTCTGCGAAAGTAACATTCTTACTTACCTTGAGTGATACAGGTGCTGTTTTCCAGTTTGGAATATTATTTCCATCTTCACCTTCACTTCTCTGCCCCTTCCCTCTAGCCTGGCCTGGCCAACTCCTATTAAGATGTCATTCCCACTGTGAAGTTTGCTGTTGCTCCTAATCTGCATGGAGTGCCCTTTCTCTTGCTCCAGGAAGCATCTGTACTTCTCTGATCATGGCACGTAACATGCTGGACTGTAACTGCTTTGTTATCTGTCCATGCACACTACTTTAGACTCCAGGATGATAGGAACTGTGTCTTATTTACCATTTTATTTAAAATGCCAAAGTACCTAGCACACATCACATTCACAATGATTTATTTTTATTTTCATTTTTTAGAGATGGAGTCTTGCTAGGTTGGCCAGCTGGTCTCAAACTCCTGGCCTCAAGGGATCCACCTGCATCAGCCTCCCAAAATACTAGGATTACAGGCATGGACCACTGCACCTGGCCCTGGATAATTTTTTAATTAGTACATGGGTATATGCATAAATGAGTAAATAAGTAGACAGAAAATGTTTCCTATATTTTTCCCTGCAATTAGTGTGCTGCATGGAAAAGAGGATCTCTATAAAGATCATACCCTTCCTTCCTTTATCAAGTAATTGGACAAATATTTATTTTAAAGGAAATAAAAATAAAACCCTCAAAAAATAACTGAAAGGAACCCCTTTTAAATAGACTTATTCATTGAGGCAAACCAATGATATAAGAGAATTTTCTTTTCATTTTACCCTTGTCTCACTTCAACATCTTCTGCTGATGGTAGCATCACCCTTCCTTTCCCCCAATACCTGAAGTGTTCGGCTGACTTTAGTTGCTCTGAGCCCTCCACTCTAGTGGCCCCAGGGCTTGTACTCTCTGGGAAACTCCTCGTTCCTGGGCCATCTTTATTCTTGCCTCAATCAAACCAAATTTCTTCCTACCCTCCTTGCAAATATAACCCTGTCTGATGTCTTAATGGCTCCTAATGGCTTAAGAAATTATTTTAGCATTTTAGAAGTTAAAATGCCTCAATTCAATTGAAAGGTGGATAATAATAAGTACTTGAGTAACTGTGACCAGTTACTGAGCTTTAAGACACCCTTCAAATCATATTGTCCAGGCAAACTCTTTTCTTTACGTTCATGTGAGGGCCTAGCCTGAGTTTTGAGAAGCAAACAACCAACAAACAAACAACAAAACAAAATAAGAAAAAAAAGACAACACTGAAATATTTTGAATTATACACATGAAATGCAACATTTGGTCAAGATGAAGATAATCTAAATCAAAATATTAAAGTGACATTAACTTGCTTCCTATTTATATTCATTAATGAAATACAGCAGCCAAGTTTTTTTTAGACAAGAGAAGAAAAGTGAAAGTTTCAGAGGGGTGGCTTTGGAAGTTGCCAGAAAGCACCAGGTGACAAGTGTTCAGGGGATCAGACAACAAGATGGAATGATGGTGAAGGAAAAGGAAAAGAAGGATCAAAAATGGCAATCAAGAGAAGATAAAGGCAGAGTGGAAAATAAATCTGAATCTATTACTAAAGGAAAGCAGAAGCTAATGAAAGTAGTAAAAATAAAAGATGGACCAAGTATGCATAATGCAGAAATGTCCATCTGGCAGGTACATTGCACATAGGCCAGAGGAGAAACCAACATGAGAAACACATCAGGGCAAAGAAAAGGCCAATGGGTGGGAATGGAGAAAAGGGATTCAACAGAACAAAGATTTGGCCTTAGGCTTAGTGTGGGAGTTGTGAAGAGTCAAAAATGTTTTTTTCAAATTGATAAGTTCAAATATTGACAAACAATGTAGAAATATGGTTTTGTTTGGAGATAAATATGAGGTAAAGACAGAAAGAAAGATTGAGGAATAGAAGTCTGTTCTCTTTTATTACTGAAAATCTCATTTACCTAAGTAGTCTACTTGCTTTCTGTATTTCTCTCTTGCCATTTTCTCTTTTTAATCTTAATCTAACTTGGCCTCGCTGGGACTTAAACTGGTGAATGGTTCTTCTTTCCTGAAAAACTTTCCTCCCTTGATTCCTCGCACTCTTCTCTCCTGGTTGCCCTCCTACTCTTAGCTCCTCCTCCATCTGTCTCTAGCCCTCTCCTCTTAACACTACAAACCCATCCTTGGCCATCTCATAACCTTGCATCTCGTAAACCCCTAAGCATCCCTGAGGACTCTCATGACCCAGACTTCCCTGATAAGCTCCAAATCCATATTTGTTATTCTAGACAATTTCACCAGGATGAACTCCTGGCATTTAGGGAAGAGAGCCATTTTTCTCCATCTTCTCACTTCCCCCACATAGAAAAGATTCACAAGAATTGTCTCTTAAGAACTTCTCAATGCAGGAGTATTAAACTAGACAAGCCACAAAGGAACAGGAAATAGCTTCCTAATTTTTTTTCACATTTCTAATTCTCTACTGTTGCCCTTTATTTGGTGATAGTTTAGGAGAACTGAAAAGTACAGAAACAGATTAGATGAAAATCCATATTTAATCCTCCAGTTGTCAAATTTCCATGAATCTATGTTAATTAAATAACTTGAATCAGGCCCTCATTTACACATTTACTCCTTAATTATTGTGATTATCTTGACCTTAAAATTCTGCATCAACTGGAAATGAGTCCCATAAAACAAAAAATATTGTGACATATCCATGTTGACATAAGAGGAAAATATGAACATTTCAAAGGATTTTTTCTCTTTTACTATGTATACATGTAGGAGTTGAGTATGAAGCAACTATTTAAACATTTCAGAACTCAAATATCTTGATAACCAAAAGAAGCGTTTAAAATTTAAATTATTCATGTCATTTAATTTTCTATCTGGTGTGTGTAGATACCATTTTCAAATGACTTACGTATCATTTAAAAAAACTTTCCTTAAAATAGAAATAAATAGCATAGTGAAAAAACTTAAAAAGAGAATAAAAGGCTTTTACTCTTACAGATAAACGTTTTCAGTGGTATCTGATTTCACATCTTTTGCTTCCATTGCAGCTGAGCAGAGCCCCATAAATGAGAAGCCACGAAGACTGAGGTTACACAGTGATCCACAGTTGCCACAAAACTGAGCAGTGAGTGAAACCCTGGTGTCACACATGCTATTTACCATCATGAGCTGAACTCCTGGTCCACTGAGCAGCATATTTAGTCATACATACCCATACTGTAGGTAGCCCTATATTTTGAAATGACAGTCTTGATTTAAATTTTGCTTTCTGAAAACGTACTTCAAAGATAGAGAATTATTAGACCAGGGCAGAGAAGATAGAAGTATAGTCCAAGAAGAACACTTTTGCTATTCATATATTTAGATATCAGTGTTTTTTTAAAAAGGGACACATAAATAGTATTACAGAGATTTAAGGTGTCAGTAGTGAGAACATAAGAACTATTTGGGACTGAGAAGTATATAATACTAAGGGATTGTGTGAATAATACTTAGATTCACTTATAAGGCAATACGTTTTTTATCAAAACGTGGGAATGCCGCAAACGTCTCAATGTTGGGCATTCTTATAACTCTTGGGTATATTGCCCAATAGTATTACAATCATAAAGCTCACTGAGTCAAGGTAATGAAATTCAGGGAACATTGAATATATGCAATGTTTGTTTACAAAATCATCATGTGGTAGAATAACAGTAAAACACAAACACGTAGGTATTCTAAAAATGAAACACCATTAGTAACTCCAAAGTTAGTAAAGGGTGTGGGCTTACCATGAAAGCCATATAATTATATTTCTCAGTTTCACATCAAAAAGCAAATATTAGAGCAATAATGACACTCCTTAGAAATTACTTGAATGAATGCTTCTGGAATCCTGAACTTCTTATAGTTCCCAAGCTCAAATGCTGTTTCATACCTTTTTCTCATGCTTTTCTTCCCTGTGCCTTGAACACCTTTGCTTCTGTTTCTTACCTAATTCCTTCTTGTCCATCTAGACTAAGTTCTAACCACTTTGTTTTTGGAAAGTCTTGACTGACTTCACAGGCTGGGTTAGGGATGCCTCTCCATCCAAAAGCATTCCAAGCATATTTCCAATAACCATGATAGTTCAAAGGATTTGCGCCACTGTAAGTGATGTGAGGGCAAAGAATGTGTATGCCTTTTTATCTTTTATTTCCCTGCTTTGGAACAGTGTTTGTCACTTAGTGGGTATCCAAGGAATAACTGTTGAACTAAACCAAACTGCAGTAGCAAACATTCCAGAACTGTGAGGAAAAGGGAGATTGCCAACATACCATAGAGTTGATTTCATGCTACGATTAAATTGGAGTGCCTTGTCCATAAACTTACTCCATGTGTCCTGCCTCTACCCTCTAATTTATGCTCCTTCCTCCTCACTGCATATTTCTTCCCAGTGTCACCTGCTAACATCCTACTTATCTGCTTCCAGATCTCCGTCAAATTTCTTGTTCTCCATGAATGTATTTTCCAACTGGATATTACTCCTCTGCCCTTAACCCACAGACTTTTTTTTTTTTTCTCCTTCCTATGACATTTACCTTATTCAGCTTTGGGGTCTTATTTATATGCTTATCTCCTCTCTATCTTTGTGCTTTTGCACTGGCTATCACTAAGCTTTATGTATATTAAATACTCCATAAATAGCTCATAAAGGTCCCCAAACTTGTTGGCACTAGGGACTGGTTTTGTAGAAGACAATTTTTCCACAGATCGGGGCGGGGAGGAGAGAGAGTTTTGGAATGATTAAAGCACGTTACATTTATTGGCACTTTATTTCTATTATTATTACATTGTAATATATAATGTATATACATGTATATATTATTACGTGTAATATATACAATGACAGATCATCAGATGTTAGATTCTCATAGGGAGTGTGCAGTCTAGATCTCTCGCATGCACAGTTCACAACAGAGTTCACGTTCCTATGATAATCTAATGTTGCCGCTGATCTGAGAGGAGGTTGAGCTCAGTTTCACTCACTTGCCCGCCACTCACCTCCTGCTCTGTGGCCTGGTCCCCAAAAGCCCATGGACCAGTACCATCTGTGGCCTGGGGGTTGGAGACCCCTGAGCTATATGAACAGATTATAAAAATATATCCCATGTTCACAATATTTAAATACAGTTATGTACTGCTTAACAATGAAGATACAACCTAAGAAATGCATTGTTAGGCAACTTCATCATTGAACATCATATAGAGTGAACCTACACAAACCTAGGTGGTAGAGCCTACTACACACCTATATAGTATAGCCTATTGCTCCTAGGCTACAAACCTGCACAGCAAGTTACTGTATTGGAATACTGTAGGTCATTGTAACACACTGGTACTTGTGTGTCTAAACATATCTATACATAGAAAAGGGGTAAAAATATCATATGAAAGATAATGGTGCACCTTTATAGGGCACTTACCATGAATAGGGCTTGCAGGACTAGAAGTTGCACTGGTGAGCCGGTGAGTGAGTGGTGAATGAATGTAATGGCCTAGGACGTTACTGTACACTACTGTAGAACTTATAAACACTCCACACTTAGGCTACACTAAATTTATAAAAACTATTTTTTCTTCAATAATAAATTAACCTTAGCTTACTGTATTTCTTTACCTTTTTAAATGTTTACGTTTTTAAACTTTTGACTCTTGTAATAACATTTAGCTTAAAACGCAAATACATTGCATAGCTGTGCAAAAAATTCTTTCTCCATATCCTTATTCTATAAGCTTTTTTCCTATTTTAAAAACATTTTATTTTTTACTTCTGAAATTTTTTTTTGTTAAAAACTAAGACTGAAACACACACATTATCTGAAGCCAACACAGGGTCAGAATCATCAATATCACTGTCTTCCACTTCTACATCTTATCCCACTGGAAGTTCTTTTGGGGCAATAACACACATGGGGCTGTCATCTCTCATGACAATGCTGCCTTCTACAGTATCTCCTGAAGGACCCGCCTAAGGCCGTTTTACAGTTAACATTTTTTTTAATAAGTAGGCGTACACTATAACAATGAAAGCAGAGTGAAGGAAATATATAAACCAGTAACATAGTCATTTGTTAATATTATCAAGCATTATTTACTATACATAATTTTATGTGCTATACTGCACTTTTATATGACTGGCAGCACAGATTTGTTTATACCAGCATCAACACAAACATGTGAGTAAGGTGTTGCACTACCACTTTATGACAGCTATGATATCACTAGGCAATAGGAATTTTTCAGCTCCATTTATAATCTTATGGATTATACAAACAGCATATATAAATGTATATGCTGTTCATTGTTTACTGAAACATCATTATGTGGCAAATGCCTATATAGAGACAATTAACTAAACAAATCCTGTGAATCCTGATTCAGATTCCATTCACTAAGAATTTGTGATAAAACACCTGATCTGGTTCTTTTATACATTCCATGTACATGGTTAGCCAATTTAAGAGGATAAAGTGCACTACAGGTCTTCGACCTATTTTATTATGGGACTGAAAACTATTAATATTAACCTATTTTAACCATCACAGCAGACCTGGAAACATATATGCATTAGGATGACCTAGAGTTTAGACTCTTCAGTAACCACTGATTCATTTTTGTGATGTTTTACATGTCCCTTCAAATTCGATTGTTTCTCTAATTTTGTAACAGAAACATTCAAGCCAGGTTGTCAGAATTCTTATCACTCATTTTCTCTCTTCCAAGAGTATTAAGTGTTGCATTGCAGTTTCATCAAGAGGATGCTAGTCCTCCACAGACTAAGAGGTGTGACCCTAAGAGTCCCTCTTTGTGGTCTCAGGGGTAGAGCCTGCCAGGATTTCAGAAGGAGCTGGAGGTTAGAGTAACCAGGAGCAGGAAGTGGCCAACTTTCATCCTCCTCTAGGAGTTGCCACTTGACAAGTCATTCCTATTCAATCCACAAAACTTTATAGAATTCGAAGTAAATGATGTGTATTTCTACAGTGTCCTTACAGATGGCTACAAGTTCCACCAAACCATGCCTGTGAAGATTACTTCTGTAAAATCAGACATGGCCAATATATGCATCCGGACCCTCCTTCAGCTGTCCAAGGTCAAGAGGTCCTCAGCCAAGATAATTACAAGATATGCTCTCCTGAGTCTGAGTCCTCACAGGAACCTGCCCCAAGAGGCAAGAATGAGGCGATGTTTTGTGAGGAGGTTCCTGAAAATCAAGGAGTAAGACCCAGTGGACAGAGGCAGTCTCTGCTCATTCTCCAGCCATGAGTCCACTCTGTCACAAACAGGCCTGAACTGATTTCCTTTGCTGCCTGAGCTTTCAAGATTTCAAGATCATGGAAAACCTAAGTAGTCCCTGGGAATGAGGCATTTATGTCCTTACTCTTTGATAAGTTCCTCCTATTACTGGAGGAACAAATACAGAGGTCTGTGTCTTTATCTCCCTCCCCAAGGAACCTTGTTTTTTCTTTGGTGAAATCTACTTTCTCAGTAAGAATCTATGTAAGGTTTAGGAAGTTAGGATGTTTGTTGCTTGTTAGATACTGCATCAAGGCCCATTTTTTTCTCACCCACGCTTTGCCCTCTAGTTCCAGGCAAAAGTGAAGTGCATAATTTTCCTCTATGATCTTACTTCTTCACTGTCATTTAGTAGTCTCCCTCCCTTTATCTCTCAGGGTACCCCTTGGCTACACGGGTTTACTTGTAATAAAATATTTCAGAGTTGAAAGGAACCTTAAAAATCACCGATTATAACCACTAAACAGCTTCTCCTGAAATCCTAGTCCAACTTGCCCATACTGAAAGCTAACTGTTTTATCTAATCAGATAAAAGAATCCATGCCAATAGCCTGTAAGAGAAGATTAAAGGAGATTCTTGGGCCTTTCTCTCCTCTCCCAGGCAACCAACATATATTTTAATTGCGATTCACTGGAGATAATGTTTCATTCAATATTTCAGGTAAGGAGAGAAGAAAAGAAGAGAGGATGGTATAATGAAAGGATCAAGGAGTGCTGTTATTTTTTGAGCAAGTGAGACCATTTGTTTATTCTACACATAGGCTTTGACTCCATTTATTATTTTGAACAATCAAGAAAAACAGCTTTCTTGATGGTGGCAGAAGAGTGATATATAAAAAGCTTTCTTGATGGTGGCAAAAGAGTGATGTAGAAAAAGAGCAAGGATTTAAGAAGCAAGAATGTTGTTTTCAAAATTGAAACCTAACCTAGAAAATCACATTTGGGACCAATGATCAGAATGTCACTATATATTTCTTGCATAATTAGCTCTTAACAATCATAAAAGCAGGCATCTTTGAATTTATTTTTATATATGATGGTATATGAAAATAAGTTATGCTTTATTCAACCATATGCCAGATACTCCTCATTTCTAAATTGCAAATGGTTTTTTTTTTGGTAAAAATCATATTATTAAAGCTACATTTTTATTGTATATATTTAAGATATACAATATGATGCTCTGATATACATTGTGAAGTGATTACTACAGTTAAGCAAATTAACATATCCATCAACTCACACAGTTACCCTTTTGTATGTGTGGCAAGAGCATCTAAATTCTACTTTCTTAGCAAAAAATCCCAAATACAATACAATATTAACTGTAGTCCTCATGCTGTACTTAGATCTAGACTTGTTCACCCTACATAACTACAACTTTTCATCCTTTGACCTACATCTCCACATTGCCTCCCCAACTACCTCTTCCAAAAAATTACATTTTTGTCCAAACAATGCTTTACCTTTTTGTTGTTGCTGTTGCTTTTAACTTTCAAAAGTTAATTTCACATTTCATTTTTACCATGTTACAATCCTGTGAGATGGATGGTACTACTAATAAAGTAGTAAGGATTGGTAAACTAGGTAGAGTTGTATAGTGTTATGCTAGAGGCTGTGTTTGGAGATTGGCCTTTGGACACACAGCATCTTTACTATTCTTGCCAACACTAGAAAGGACTGATATTACAACTTTCCCTCTCAAGCCTATAAGTACACTTTACAGGCCAAGGCTCCCCTCTGGGAATTAAGCATCTAGAATAGAGCCATTATAGTCATGCTCCTGTGTGGGGAGCATGAAGGTTTCCAACCAGGACTGTAAGGTGATAAGAGCACATGTCAGATTCAGTTTCAGATAAGTGTGTTTTAAAGAGAAGAGATGTTAGAGGATAAGAAGACATGGAGATCACAGGATGATCATTGGATTGCGCCCAGGGAAGCCTTTAGCTTTTCCCAAACAAACTGGAAAGGTTTTACGGGAAAATTTGAAGTCTGTTTTTAAGTGGGTCCCAGTCTCGTGGTCTCTTCCTGTCTCACTTAAAATAATGTAAAAGCTAACTCATGTACTTCAGTTCCCCTGAAATGGAATTAGCTGAACATTTTCCTTTAGAGTTTCAAGAATCTTTCACTGTTTTTTGAGACAGCGTCTCACTATGTTGCCTAGGCTGCTCTCAAACTCCTGGTCTCAAATGACCCTCCCACCTCAGCCTTCCAAGTAGCTGGGATTACAGGTACATGCCACCACATCTGCCTAATTTCAAGAATCTTAAATTAACTTAGAGCCAAGGAGCAAGATGAAGGATGGATCCCCTAATAAAAATAGAGCCATTTTTCAGCCAGGTAAAACATTGTTAAATAGCACCTACAATATACCAGGCATTATAGGGTGCTTGGTGAGTGACGACACTGTGAAGAACAAAACAAATACAGTCATTACCTTTATTACACTTATATTCTTGTGAAAGGAGACGGCATTTAACAGTCATATGCAGACCAACCAACATAAAATCTAGCCCCTTGCATCAAATCCAGGCTTCAAACAGATTTTTGGGGGGTTTGGTTTTAAAAAAAACATAGAGACGGGGTCTCACTATGTTGCCCAGGCTGGTTTTAAACTAAAGAAACAGCTAAAGAGGCACAATAAGACTTGTCCAAGTTCCATAGTTAGTCAGGGACTAACTAGTTATCTGTGGTGCCATATCTGAGCACATGTCTCCTGGGTCCCATATCTGGGCTCCCTTTAGCTCAAAAATATACTTCACGTAGACTATATACCTTTTTGTGGGCTCTCATTTCAGTCGTGATAATGGTCTTTACAGAACAGAAACTAATTGCAAAGGAATCTGTTACCTGTTCTCATCAGTGTGCCACATATTCTTCCCCTACAGGAAACAGAAGCCACAAGTGCAACTGTGATGTTAATCACTTGACAGACATTTTCTGAGTGACATGAATATGTTAAACTCCACTTACATACAGTATTTTAAGTATTCCTATCATGTACAAATACGCTAAAATCTATCGAAGGCTGTTCTGGTGATCCAGAAAGTGTTATAAAAGGAACAAGGGAAATGATATTTTCTCTTTTAGGAAGCATTAAAGATGTCTTCTTTAATAATTATTACAATAAAGATTCTGTAACAACATATGCTAGGTAATAATTTTTGTCTTGTAATATGAATGTTTTCTAATGGAAGACATTTAAAATGCCTTAGTTGAAGATTAATTCAAAGAAAAGCCTGCTTTGGGATTCATCGCAACATCTATAAGGTGGCATTATTTTTCCAATATTCTTTTACTCTGTCCTCTGCATTTGAAAGAGCATATGTCCAACCTATAATTATTTTCTGCTAATTAGAGTAATTCATAGTTAATTATTCAAAATGATTTCTCTTCAAAATCAACTCCATCTCTTTTTCTTTTCTATTCTTTTCTTTTCTTTTCTTTTCTTTTTTTTTTTGAGACAGAGTCTCGCTCTGTTACCCAGACTAGAGTGCAGTGGCACAATCTCGGTTCATTACAACCTCCACCTCTGGGGTTGAAGTGATTCTCCTGCTTCAGCCTCCTGAGTAGCTGGGATTACAGCCGCCCACCACCATGCCTGGCTAATTTTTGTATTCTTAATAAAGACTGGTTTCGCCATGTCGGCCAGGCTGGTCTTGAACTCCTGACCTCAGGTGATCAGCCCACCTCGGCCTCCCAAAGTGCTGGGATTACAGGTGTGAGCCACTGTGCCTGGCCCATCAACTACATTTCTTACCATGACATTAAAAAAAGATACAAATAAAATATTATCAGAATGAAAATTTCTATCAGAGGAGAATATACTTTTTACTTTCTTTAAATAGCACTAAAATCTTTCTTCACTAGGAAAGGTCCTATGAATTCCTACTTCAATTCATTTGGACTAGAGAAGGGACTAGCATCATGAGGTGATGACTATAAATGTTTTTGATAATTAAGGATTAGTTGTATTGAGTATATAGGAGTAAGTAATTTTACTATTAATATATTCTTAAAGAAGAGTTATAAAGCAGTAAGACCTAACAATGGCTAAGGGCTAATAGTAAACACAGTAGCTTGGGACCCTGGATGTCTGAAGATGTACTCTGAGTAGACAGTGTCTCTTTGTGGGCTCTCATTTGGGTTCTGCTGATGGCTAAATCTCCCTTTTTGTCCTAATCTTGATCCCTCTTTTTAAAAAGCAGCTTCTTTCTTCTTTTATCTGCCTAGGAAAGTCCTGAGCCTTCATCTGTCTCTAAATTAAGAACATGTTTGCCTGCATCCTGCCACTTTCCCCATTCTGACCTCACTTACCTCTCCACTTTGTTCTATTCTGATTGTCATAAGAGACCCAACTGTCCCTCCTAAGAGGTGAGATGCTCCTCTGCCTAAATTTGTCTTAGGTAATAGCCTCAATATGCATCTGCCCTGCATGGCCAAATTTTCTACATACATTTATTGAGTACCATCAGTGTGCAAGACCTAAAGTTATATAATCTCCTAAAATGAAGTAAGTTGAAATGCCAACTGTGTGTGACACAAGGAGTTCCATTAGATTAAAATGAACAGAGGAGAATAAAATTATCGATGCATAAATTTAAGATTGAAAAAGAATTATTAAATTAGAAATGACATCTACTTCTAGATTGAGAAGACAAAGGAGAAGATTAAAACTCTTGGAAATACTGAAATTATTGCTAAAATAAACTGCTTCTGGTTTGACCGGGACTAAACAAGTCTTGTTCTTCATACTTAATGAAAACTTTTCAACTTAGTTTATTTGCTTTTCCCCCGTTATGGACTAAATGTTTGTGTCACTGCAAAATTCATATGCTTAAGTCCTAACGCCAATGTAATGGTTAGGAGGTGGGGCCTTTTGGAATTAATTATTCATAAAGTTGGAGCCCGCATGAAGGGGATTAGTGCCCTAATAAGAAGAAACATGAGTTTGCTGTCTCTGCTCTGCTTTCTACTATAGAAGGATACAAAGAGATGCCAGCCATCTGCAATCCAGGAAGTTGGCTCTTAGCAAGCACTTGATCTGCTGACACCTTGATCTTGGACTTCCCAGCCGCCTGAGCTGTGAGAAATAGCTGTTTATTGTTTAAGCCACCCAACTATGGTAATTTGTTATAGCTGCCTGAACTAAGACATTCTCCCAGTGGGAATACAGCTCAACTTTTGTAACAAAAATTGGTTTTAAAATCCCTTCCTTACACTTTATACAAAAATTAACTCAAGATGGATTAAAGACTTAAATGTAAGACATAAAACCATAAAAACCCTAGAAGAAATCCTAGGCAATACCATTCAGGACATAGGCATGGGCAAAGACTTCATGACTAAAACACCAAAAGCAATGGCAACAAAAGCCAAAACTGACAAATGGGATCTAATTAAAGAGCTTCTGCACAGCAAAAGAAACTATCATCAGAGTGAACAGGCAAATTACAGAATGGGAGAAAAGTTTTGCAATCCACCCATCTGACAAAGGGCTAATATCCAGAATCTACAAATAACTTAAACAAATTTACAAGAACAAAACAAACAGCCCCATCAAAAAGTAGGTAAAGGATATGAACAGACACTTCTCAAAAGAAGACATTTATGCAGCCAACAGACATATGAAAAAATGCTCATCATCACTGGTCATCAGAGAAATGCAAATCAGAACCACAATGAGATACCATCTCACACCAGTTAGAATGGGTATCACTAAAAAGTCAGGAAACAACAGGTGCTGGAGAGGATGTGGAGGAATAGGAACACTTTTACACTGTTGGTGGGAGTGTAAATTAGTTCAACCATTGTGGAAGACAGTGTGGTGATTCCTTAAGGATCTAGAACTAGAAATACCATTTGACCCAGCAATCCCATAAACTGAGTATATACCCATAGGATTATAAGTCATGCTACTATAAAGACATATGCACAAATATGTTTATTGTGGCACTATTCACAATATCAAAGACTTGGAACCAACCCAAATGTCCATCAATGATAGACTGGATTAAGAAAATATGGCACATATACACCACGGAATACGATGCAGCCATAAAAAAGGATGAGTTTATGTCCTTTGCAGGGACATGGATGAAGCTGGAAAGCATCATTTTCTGCAAAGTGTCACAAGGACAGAACACCAAACACTGCATGTTCTCACTCATAGTTGGGAGTTGAACAGTGAGAACACATGGACACAGGGCGGGGAACATCACACACTGGGGCCTGTCATGGGGGTTGAGGGCTGGGAGAGGGATAACATTAGGAGAAATGCCTAATGTAAGTGATGGGTGCAGCAAACCAACATGGCACATGTATACCTATGTAACAAACCTGCATGTTGTGCACAGGTACCCTAGAACTTAATGTATAATAATAATAATTTTTTTTAAGTTTTTCAACATTTAGATTTTCACAGTAACTGTGACAGAAACTAGAAGAATAAAAAGATCTAGTTAAATGTGTAATGTGTCTTAGTCCATCCATGAAATAAACCTTTATTCTTTTCTGATTTGAGGAATATGTAAATTCTACTGGCTATTTTTGAAACTTTGACATCAGGATTTCATTTCAATGCTATCATCTCTTACTTTTTTGGTAACTTAGAGTACTTTGAATTAAGTTTTATCAGAATAATACATACACATAGCTTTAAAAGCCTAAATAATACATAATGGAAAATATGTCATTTTCTCACCCTTCCTCACACCTCAAAGGCAACAAGTATGCACAAAGATCTGTTTCTTCTGATATTTATCTCCATTTTTCTAAATAGTCTTCTAATAGTTCTATCTCTTGACTCATCAATTTTAGATATTGATTATTTGCCATAGTGTAGCCACTTATAACCATGAGGGGAAGACACCTCAGTATTACCAAGGACTCAGGCTTTCTCCCACCTCCTGTTCCTCCATTCTTAGTGTATGGGTCTTAGCTCCATGGTCATGATTAGCTGCTTTTCCAGAAGCTCTGCTCAGCAGGTTCTACCCACATCTCATTGGCCAGAACTAAGTCACATGACCACATCTAGACACAGTGGAGTTTGGAAAAATCAGCACTTCAGGTTTCCAGTCCCTACCCCAAAGAACTCAAAGGAAAAGAGGGTTGTGAATGGCTTTTAGGTATCAGTCCACTGTCTGCCACAGTAACCATCCATGAGTTTTTCAAATGTTCTCAGTAGATCCGTTAAAAGCCTATCATATTTTCTGAGTGTTTCAGTACATCAACAAATAGAATGCTTTTCAATATGTTCTGTGTCATGGCACACATTGAAAATAATATTTTTATGGTTCTTTGTGAGAAATGGGAGGAGGGTATTAAAAGCTTGAGGCCACTGGCCTGGGACTCTGACCATTCCAGGCCCCACCCAGACACTCCAAGGGTGAGAGAACCAGTTTCCCCACATTTGTAACCCATTCACAGCTCTGGTCTTTTGGGACTTGGAGATTTCCTGTAACCTTTAATCCAGACTGTCTAGACCTACAGCACAGTCATCATGCTGGGACTTTTCTTTGCTTCCCTCCTGTGTTAGATTTCCTGCTTTCTGGATCTTACTCTTTCTTGGTTTGCTCCATTATTTTGCCAATGCAATATTCTAGTACTTTCTTTTAAAATATGTTAATAAGAGGTAAATATTTCGAATCCTTGTATGTGTGAAAATGTCTCTATCATGCTTTCTGAATTTTGAAAGCAAGTCTTTCGGTTTTCAATGTTGCTTTTCAGGTGAGCAATGGTATTCTGATTCCCAGTGATCTCTATTTAGCCTGCTTCTTCTTCTCTTGTGGATTTTAAGATCTTCTCTTTATCCCCAGAGAGTTATAAATGTTCATGATGATGCACATTGGTATGGGTCTCTTTTCATGTATTGTACAAAGAACTTGGTGAATCCTTTTAATATGGAACTGGTCCATATTGAAATTTTTTTTTTTTTTTTTGGTATTAGATCTTTGGTAATCTTCTTTCTGACAATTTTTTCTGTTCTCTTTTTTTTTGAAGGAGGGACTCATTATTTGGGCATTAGGAAGACATCTTGAATAGTTATAGTTTCCTATATTTTCTACATTTTTTCTTTTTGCCTTATTTTCTAGCAGAATTTCTCAACATTATCTTTCAAACTGCTATAGAATATTTTAATTTCTTGTTTTCTTACAGGTCATTTTTTATTAGTGCCTTGTTCTTGTTATAAGAATCCAATAGCAATTATTAATTCTCTGAGAATATTTATTATAGATTTTCTTCAGTTTTCTTCTGCCATCTAATGCAGGTGTATCTGTAGATCAGATCATCAGATCTCTAGATCGTTAGTGATAATATATCTCTAATTCCTATGGGTTCTTTTTTTTCTGTTTCTCTCTTTTGATTTCTCTTATTCATGTTAGAGATTTGCCTCAAGCATTTAGGCTATCTAGGTAGTTCTAGGCTATCATATTTAAATCCAAATCCCTAAAGAAGTCTTTGGAAAATATGTGTTCGTGGGTAAGCATGAAGGAGGTGGGGCTGTCAATTGAGGGGTTTCACTGGAGCTGGAATTTTTGAGGACTTCCAAATTTTAGTATTTGAGGCTCTGGTCTCTAGGGCTGTTTAGTTTCTCCAGAAAAGAATCTCCCACTTGGAAGGTAAATTACTGGCAGGTAACCATTCTAAGGACAAGGGGGCAGATATTCATTTCTTCTCATGTTTTCAGTTCCATTAATCACTCTCAACCTAGAGTGTTCCTAATTGAATTAGTTTTAGAAAGAAGTCTTCTATCTCCTATGGAGGAGGAAATTGTGGACTCAGAAACTTCCAACTTTCTACTATTCTGCCTTCCAAGATAACCAGTGCTTCTGAATCTGGAGTCTTTCTGGAATTCTGTTGGGTGAATCCCCCTACTTCGTAAGATTCTCTTTTGCAGATACTTAGGTTATAACCTCCACTCTTGCACTTGTTTTATGTTTTTCAAATTCCTGATAGCTCTCAACATTGTTGTCTTCTCTCCAATTCATTTTGTCTTTATGGGTTTATACTTTCAAAAAATACCATTTCTGTTATTTGTGAGGTCTCAGAAGATTCTTCCATGTCTAACAGTCTGCCATATTTAACAAACAGTTCTCAATGAACTTTAAAGATTATTTAAATAAAGGCAAAGGTATGTATGGGCTCCTAAGTTTCTTTTAAAGCCATGTAAACCTACTGAGCTCAGTGAAACATTTAGGAAGCATGGACAAGGCTAGGCACTGTGCCACTCATACACATCAAATCTTCCTCACGTCCTTCCCAATATTTTCACTGTTACATGCAACATAAAATATTACTGTTTTACTCGGATTAGTTTAGATTAGTTTCAATTGTTGTAGCCTCCAAGTAGATATTGAGGCCATGAAGCCACAGCTGTTCAGAAGATAGGGATAATGAGCTAGAAGATGGGCCAATGAAAAACCTTGACAGTTCCCCTCTAGAAATAAAGCTAGGAAAGAACACATATGTTCACCCCATAGAAAGTTTTCCCATGAAAAATACTCAAATTTTTCCATTCAGGATGTTGTAGTAACTGATGCTATGAGGAAAGACTGCATAATTTTTATTTAAAAGGGGGAACTGTAAAAAGGTCATAACATTAATCAGTGTTGTATGTGTCTCAACAGGGCATCAAGGTGCATCTTGGTGTTGAATGAAGTTGTTCCATATGGGCTCATTTCTCAGGTAAATATCAGAATAAGTTTATGTGGGCAGTAAACTGATATGTACCCAAACACTTGTCACCATTAATACATAATACCCTTTTTGTGTTTGAAGAAGATATTCAATATCTTCCATATTTGGGAGATAGTCTGAAATACTGCACCCTGTTTATTAGGAGGGTAGTTTCTTTCAAACGTGAATCAAACAGTTAAAAAAACACATTTACATTACTTTGCTTTCTGTAGTTCACTAAGGACATAAAGAAGTAAGTTCACTAGGTACATAAGAAAGCCTGAAGGTAATAATGGAAAATTTCTTTAGCTAGCTATCTGGAAAATTGCTTTCTTATGTAACTATGAAAATTATTGCTGATCTTTGGTTTGTATTTTTGGTTTAAATATTGAAAATATTAAGATTCTAATCATTACACATCTGGATGGATGTTCAAAGAGCTAAGTAATGTTTATCATGACATTATTTAGACAAAATATTAGAGACTGAGTAAACGTCCAGTTATAGATAATTCAAATAATATATTTTGGGACATCCATTCGATGAAATAATTTGTGGACATTTAACATGATAATGTAGAACATCAGCTTTCTGATGGGATGTGTTAACACTTGTTTATCTGGTTAGAGATATAACTAACATGTTGGGAACTGTGTATAACTGGAAGCCTATCGTACCTGTACTACAACCCGATTGTCCAAATCTGAGCACACCCTTTGAATTTTTTATATGTTGCTTTGGGGAAGAAAATAGAGAACTCTCATGAAAATAATGTTTAATGATATGGCAAGTAATACAGAATAACTAAAGACAGAAGAAAATGAGCTGGATTGCCAACTCATGGCAGCTACACAGAATTGTAGGCATTCATTTAAGAAGGTACATTAGATATCAGACAAATGATCAAAGAAGCTTACCACTAGTACAAATATTAAAGAGCATTAAATTGTTTGAAAGCAGAGAATTGTCTAACTTGCAGAGCAGTTATTTTTCCATATATACCTTTGTGAGGCTATATTTTCTGAAGTGTTATTTCAGTTGTTGGCCTTGGAATTTGTTTCCCTTTTCTTCCTTTGTTACTTTAAAGGAATTAAGGTCAGCTGATGTATTTTTACTCTCCACATTTGAATTTGAGGCAGAACAATTCCCATGGAGGATTCTTGTGGAACTTCATTTATGTTTTAATAAAGTCTTATTTGTATTGACTTCTGGGGCAGCATGGCATTCCCTAACTGATAAACTACTAGGGTTTACTTTTTTATGGAGGGATTTTAATTTAATATGATAGATTCAACTGTTGTTTTTCAGGTTTTATATGCATGCCTGGAAGCCTTTTAATAACTTGCAATAACAAACAAAATGAATGTGACTTTTAGGGTAGACACTTTTGTAATTGATATTTTTATCAACTCGGGATGTTTATTTGTTTTGCCAAAAAATGAAGTGCATTTTTTTCATCCTTGGGGAATAAAAAGTAATGGAATTGTAATTTACTAAAAAGTTGCAAGAAAGATTCCATAGTTGCAATGAAAAAAATTCATACAGATATATTTCTTGCTCTCTAGACATGATTCTTGCATAACTCACAAAAAGTACAAGATTTTTTCCCTTATCTTAATAAATTCATTTGCCTTCCTGTATAAAATAGTTAGGGATCAAGGAGTAATAGAATATTTAAAAAAATATTAACAGGGAGTAATTAAAGTTTGCATGGACTAAAATACTGCACAGGAAATTATATTATTTTAATTTTAAAAATTATACATTTTTTAGTACTGAAGAATGGGATTTTGGACACAGAAGTGATTTTGATAAGTGCCAGAATTCTGCCGAAGGCCAGAGGCAAAAAGAGGCAAAACAAGGAACATAAAAATAGAGAATCTACAAATTAGCATGTTATAATTACTCTCTTGCATAGCATTTAAGGACATCTTTGAAAAGATCCAATGTCTTCAGCAACTGTATCTAACTAGCATGTACTCTAGCATGTACTCAAATTGACATGATTCTTAAAGAGAAGCATCGGGACAACTCTTCTATAGTGATGAGGCATTAATGAACAATGTTTTTGGTTGATAAACAGTAATAGAAATTTGGGATTAAAATGGCCTTTTCAAAGGAGTATGTCATTCTTATGAAAATAATAGGTACTTAAGTTTATCTCTCATTTCTTGTTTGTGTTTGTGCATTAGTCAACCTGACACTTCAAGGATCCTTAATTTTTATGAATATGGTAGCATGCTGGTAACATTTTTGAAATACCTATTTTTTTTTAAAGCCTGTATCTTACCTTTCCCCAAGACTGAATATAAGTTGTCATGATAGTTACAAGGCTGATGAAATACTGAATGAATTGTGGGAGGAGTGGTTGCAGCAGGGGTTGCAAGGTGAAGAGGAGGCAAAGGAATATGAGGATTTCAACAAGTTGCTACACTGAATAGTGCTTTGTCTCAGCCCTCCAGAAACAAAAGTGATAGCTGGTATTTATTAAGTTCTGCTGATAAATTGGAGAAATAAAATTCCTGAGTTTCAGTTTATTTGTAACTTATGGCTCAGTGATTTTATTTCTCCAGGTTCTCTCTATATATACATATAGGCTTACCTGTTTTATTGTGCTTCGCTTTATTGTGCTCCACAGATATTGCATTTTTGTTTTTTTTCTAATGACTGGAAGGTTTGTGGCAACCTTGCATCAAGCAATTTTATTGACACCATTTTTCCAACAGCATATGCTCACTTCATGTCTCTGTACCACATGTTGGTAATTGGCAATATTCAAAACTTTTTCATTATTATCATAATATGTATTAAAGTGATCTATGATCAGTGGTCTTTGGTGTTTGTATTGGGCCATTCTTCCATTGCTATAAAAAATTCCTGAGACTGGATAATTTATAAAGAAAAGTGGTTTAATTGGCTTATGGTGCTGCAGGCTTTACAGGAAGCATGATGCTGGCATTTGCTTGGCTTCTGGTGAAGCCTCATGGAGCTGTCAATCATAGCAGAAGCGAAGGCGGAACAGGCACATCACATGAAAAAGGCAGGAGTGAGGTGAGGGAGAGATGCTATACACTTAAATGACCAGATCTTGTGTGAACTCAGAATGAGAGCTCACTTATCACCAATGGGATGGCCCAAGGAATTCATGAGGGATCCACCCCCATGATCCAAACACCTCCCATCAGCCTCGCCTCCAACAATGGGGATTACAATTCAACATGAGATCTGGGTTGGGACAAATATCCAAACTATATCAATGTCACAATTGTAATTGTTTTGCAGGGGCATCAACTGCACCCATAGAAGATGGTAAACTTATTTGATAAATGTTATGTGTTTTCTGACTGCTCCACCAATCAACTGTTCCCCTGTCTCTCTCCCTCTCCTTGGGCCTCCTTCTTTCCTCAGGCAAAAAAAAAAAAAAAAATTGAAATAGGTCCATTAATAACCTTACAATTGTGCCTAAGTGTACAGGTGAAAGGAAGAGCTGCACATTGCTCACTTTAAATCAAAAGCTGGAAATGATTAAGCTTAGCGAGGGAGCATATCAAAAGCCAAGACAGGCCAAAAGCCAGGCCGCTTGCACCAGGCAGGCAGCCAGGTTGTGAATGCAAATGAAACATTTTTAAAGGAAATTAAAAGTGCTACTCCAATGAACACATGAATGATAAGAAAGTGAAACAACCTTATTGCTGGTATGGAAAAGGTTTTACAGTCAGGTAGAAGATCAAACCACCACCAACATTCCCTTAAACCAAATCTTAATCCAGAGTAAGACCCTAACTGTCTTTGATTCAGTGAAGGTTGAGAGAGGTGAGGAAGTGTCAAAAGAAAAGTTTGAAGGTAGCAGAACTTGGTTCATGAGGTTTAAGGAAAGAAGCTGTTTCTACAGGATAAAAGTGCAAGGTGAAGCAGGAAGTGCTGATGGAGAAGCTGCAGTGAGTTATTCAAAGGATCAAGCTAAGATCATTGAAGAAGGTGGCTACACTAAACAACAAATTTTCTTTTTTTTTTTTTTTTGAGACGGAGTCTCGCTCTGTCGCCCAGGCTGGAGTGCAGTGGCGTGATCTCGGCTCACTGCAAGCTCCGCCTCCCGGGTTCACGCCATTCTCCTGCCTCAGCCTCTCTGAGTAGCTGGGACTACAGGCGCCCGCCACCATGCCTGGCTAATTTTTTGTATTTTTAGTAGAGATGGGGTTTCACCGTGGTCTCGATCTCCTGACCTCGTGATCCGCCCGCCTCGGCCTCCCAAAGTGCTGGATTACAAGCGCAAGCCACCGCGGCGGGCCAACAACAAACTTTCAAAGTAGATGAAACAGCCTTCTATTGGAAGAAGACGCCATTTAGGACATCCATAGTTAGAGAGGTGAGGTCAATGTCTTGCTCCAAAGCTTCAAAGGACAGGTTGGTTCTTTTTTTAGGGCTAATGCAGCTGGTGAGTTTAAGTTGAAGCCTATGTTCATTTACCATTCCAAAAATCCTAGGGCCCTTAAGAATTATGTTAAATCTCCCGTGCTTGTGCTCTATAAATGGAATAATAAAGCTTGAATCATGGGATATCTGTTTATTGCATGGTTTACTGAATATTTTAAATCCACTGTTGAGACCTACTGCTCAGAAAAAAAGATTATTTTCAAACTGTTACTGCTCCTTGAAACAACGCACCTGGTCATCCAAGAGCTCTAATGGAGATGTACAAGGAGATTTGTGTTGTTTTTATGCCTGCTAACACAACATCCATTCTGTAGCCCATGGAACAAGGAGTAGTTTCAACTTTTAAGTCTCATTATTTAAGAAATACATTTTGTAAGACTATAGCTGCCAAAGATAGTGATTCCTCTGATGGACCTGGGAAAAGTCACCTGAAATCCTTCTGGAAAGGATTCACCAATCTAGATGCCAATAAGAACATTTGTGACTTGCAGGAGGAGGTCAAAATATCAACAATGAACAGGAGTTTGCAAGAAGTTGATTACAGCTCTTTGAGATGTTTAGGACTTCAGTGGAGGAAGTAACTGCAGAAGTGATGGAAACAGCAAGAGAACTTGAATTAAAAGCAGAGCCTGAAGGTGTGAGTGAATTGCTGCAATTTCATGATAAAGCTTGAAAAGATGAGGAGTTGATTCTTATGAATGAGCGCAGAAAGTGGTTTCTTGATATGGAATCTACTCTTGGTGAAGGTGTTTTAAACACTTAAAAAGACAACAAAGAATTTGGAATATTTCATAAATTTAGTTGAGAAGGCAGTGGCAGGGTTTGAGAGGATTAAGTTCAATTTTGAAAGCAGTTCTACTGTGGGTAAAATGCTGTCAAACAGCATCACATTCTACAGAGAAGTCTTTTATAAAAGGAAGTCATTTGATGTGGCAAACTTCATTGTTCTCTTATTTAAGAAATTGCCACAGTCACCCCAACCTTCAGCAACCACCACTCTGACTAGTTAGCAGCTGTCAACTTTGAGAGAAGACTCTACACCAGCAAAATGATTATGTCTTGCTGAAGGCCCAGATGCTCCTTAGTATTTTAAAGCAATGAATTATTTTTAAATTAAGTATGTACATTGTTTTTTAGACATAATGCTATTGCACATTTAATAGACTACAGCATAGTGTAAACGTAACTGTTATGTGCACTGGAAAAACTTTGTGTGACTCAATTTACTGAAATATTCACTTTATTGTGGTGCTCTGGGACCAAACTGACAATATCTCTGAAGTATGCCTAAATAGGCTATATATATATATGTGTGTGTGTGTGTGTGTGTGTGTGTGTGTAAGTTCTCTATATGTATAGGCGATGTGGATCTCACAGATTATAGTGAGGATAAAATTATATAATATATGCAAAAGCCATACCAAGTTAAACTACACAAAAGTATTCAAGGCTTACAATCCATAGGTATACTTTCATAAACTGAGCTACACTGAAAAATCTTGCAGGATTTTTGTGTTCCTCATGTGATGGACACACTAAAGAGAAAATGTTGTGTCATAAAAATGGAGTAAGATGAAAAGAAACACTGCTTAATGTAGATGTCATCTACATCATCTGAGACTCCTGGGATGTCATACATTGCAAAGCAGGCAAAGGGGGAACAACTACAAAGGCTGCAATGAGGGTGCAAGCTCAGTGTGTTTGAGGAAAAGAAAGCAAGCCAGCAAGGTAAAAGTGAAAGATGAAGTTGAGGGAGCCCTCCCGTCATACGCCAAGATATTCTTACCACTTTCCTCTAAACATCCCTGGCATTTTCTCTCTTACTCACTTGGTTTCTAAGTATATAATCTTGTATTATCCCACTTTAGTTGGTAGTATACATTTTTTACCGCAGGCTCTTTGATGGACACCATATCTTGGACTCTATATCTTAAGGCTCCTTATGCTCTTCACAGCACTCAGTGAAATGCTTTGCCCGTAATAGGTACACAACAAGTAGTATTATAATTGTTGATGAAGCCCAATTATATAAACTATTCTTCCTAGCAAAACAGAATAAACTTGAGACCTGCAAAAGTGAATGTCCTAAGTAGGAGGTGGCTCTGTAGATTAGCTCAGTCTAACGGTGAGTAGTTTGAAAATAGAGCTTTTGAGTCTTCTGTATTCACTGGATTTCATTTAATATCAATACCTAACAGAGCTCATTACATGGCTGAAACTCATGAAAAGTTTGCTGGAATTCATCAAATGGCACACTTAAGATTTGTACATTTCATGACATGCAGATTTCTCCTCAGAAGAAAAAAAGAACTGTAAATTAATTTTGCACTCTAGTTAATGATAAGCACACTGAAGGATTTCTGGAAAAATATAACGATGGCTGTAACTGACTTTGAAATGCATCAAAAAATTATATGGATTGATGGATGGGTGGCAAGATGGACAGGTATATGAAAAGGCAAGTGTAGCAAAATGGTAGCTCAAGATGATGGGTGTTCAGGTATTCATTGTAAAGTTATTTCAACTTTTCTATAGGTTTGAATTTTTTATAATATGGGGAAAAGTCAGTTGAAAGTGATAACTGAAAATTTATATTAACAAAATGATTCAGTTTATAGCCAATGTGCTCTCAGTTTTATACATCTGAGCTTTCAGAAAATCTTCTGATTCTTATATAAATCCAAGATATAGTCTTAATTTATGACTTCGAAAGGTGCCCAAGGAAGTATTGTAATCAATTCAACTTATTGCCTTCATAAGTTAAGAGTTTTGGTTATGTTCACTTATGTTTTTCTAATCATGGCTATGTCCCTGATAAAACTTTCTAATCTATACTGAAAAATTGTAGTCATTTGTGATGGTTAATGATAATTGATTTTTAACAATCCATATTACTTATTGAATAGTACATTCTTACCTTAGCATTTCACCACGAGCAAAGCCAAAAAGTACAATCAACAGAATATATCAACAGTCCCTCCCTGTCTCTCTCTCTGCCTGCATTCCCATGTTTGTCTTCCCCCATTTCTTTCTTTTTTCCTGAGGCAGAGAAATTACATAGCTTAGGTAAGCATGACATTTAAATGGGAGGGAATACGATCAACATTAGTGCAAGATTAAAATTCTATAACTAGATTTATCTTCTTTTAGAATGAAATATCTAAGAAACTGTGGCTTATTTGTGCCACTATATAACATAAAGAAAGTTGAACAATTTATCTCAATTTGCAGAACTTTTGGTTTCTACCTTTGTCATCTAAGTTCTGAACAGTTTATTTTAATGTGTTCCTTTTGTGTATGTAAAAGTTGTTCTTTAGTTTTTCTGTTAAAACAACAGAATGCACTCTCACATTAACACTTTCATAACCTAGGAAAAATGAATGGAATGCCTATCTGAAGTATAGTTCTAACTTTCATTTTGTATTACCGACAATTTGTATCTTTGAAGGAGACTTGGAGTGACAGCACTATAGTAACCCCGCTTCATCTGGGCCAATCTATAGAAAATGTTTGAAATCAGTGGAATTTCTAAGTTTTCAAAAGGTCTACACAGGTGTCAATAAATATGAGAAATGGTCTCAGAGTTCTGTGTAAATGAATAGGTTGTATGTATTTTAAGGCAGTCTTACAGGAACACATTGAGAGATCTGGCATTCTGAAAATCAAACATATGTCATATCAACATTCCTAGTACAAAGTATTTTGTTACTGTTTCTGCACTCTAAATAGCCCTGTGTAAAGGCACATCATTGAACCAAAGCATATGGAGGCAGCTATTTAGTTATGCTGAGCTATGCTGCAATATCATTTTGCTACTGCCTTACTCACCTATTTCTATACATTTGCCAATGGAAATTTCTGCTCTAGAAATTATACCATGGCAAAGAGAAAAGTAAATACATGAGGTTTGATTCCATTTCTCAAGGCATATCAATATGAAACAGTGTTATTGTCTGTTTCCTGCAACTGCTGAATCAAGAAAACATATGCACCTATGCCTTAAGGAAGGAGTAACTCTTTAAACTGCCCTTTTTGTTTACAATTACTTAATTACTTTATTTTGCCAAAAATAAAGGTCATTAAAATCATCTTGAAGCTTGACTTAAATTTCAGAAGTAGCCTGCAAATAGTTGTACCGTCTTTAACTATGTTCCATTTAACACATTTAATAGATGTAAAAGCTCACAAGTGATGATATAAAGGATAATTTACGCTTGCAATGCATTTTTGTCCAATTAATAGATTGCCTGTGTGTTGCATATTTTGCATGACAAAAGAGCAGAATATTAAACTGCCATTCATAATGAAAATGCACTTTGCAAATTAAAAGTGCCGAAACAGAAATTTTTCACCCTGTTTAGGAAATAAACAGTCCTTAACCAATTAAACTGCATTGTAATAATTCTATGATTTATTGCAAGTTGTTTAACTTTCAAAACTCGGCTAACCCATATTAAGGTCACAATCCATCATGTCTTGCTTGGAAAGCCAGCAAATAATGGCTGTTGTATTAGCTGCTTTTGATGATAGTATGAAAGAAGTATTAGCACTTGTCAACAAAACTGCTTACAACATAACATTAGCATGCATGGGCTGCTGTACCTATTTATTATTCTGGCAGCTTCACACATATTGTTACAAGCTTATAAAACATTTTGTCGGGTGGAAACCGAATGTACACTGTTTGGTTTTCTGATAGACTGGCAGCATAAATGTCTGGGCTGACTTAGTTTAGTTTAAGTGTAAATAGAGACACAAATTCTTCAACCTGTTCTCTTATTGATACTGAAAAGTGCTGAATTATTCAGCATCCAACTCTTCTGTTTGTGTCTATCACAGTTATCAATTACCCATCAGTCTCCTTGTCAAAACAGAATGGATTAATCTGGCTGAAAATAAGACAAATAAATGGATACTATAACAGGGGTGTGGGGTTGCCAGACTGTCAAAGGGAAATCCAGGCAGTGACATTTGCCGTCAAAAATGGGATCTCTGGCTTAAGTGAGCAAATGATTCCCTTCGCGAGCCAAGAATGCACTTAGCTCACCGTAAGTAAATTAATCTGCCTTCTTCAACTGCTAATGCATTAGCACTGAGGTAATAGTTCCATTGCCGAAATTCCTTTATGTTTCAATAATTTTGGTCATTCCTATTGTTTCTCACAGGAAAAGCAGATACATTCAGATACTTTATCTCGGTAAATAAAAGGTTGCCTGGTAAATAAATGAATCCATTTAACAACGAAGTTATTGCTGATAGTTCTGTGCCACTTCATAGCTCTCAGCTGATGTGACACCAAGTAACTCTTTGCACAGATGGCTGGTGGAATCCATCCAGCATCTGCAAAGTCCATCCCTGTTTTCTTTCCCAAACATTTTATTTGGAAATCTTGTTTGGCAGACTTCCTGAGACTCTGCCTGGCTGTTCAAAGTACATATTTCCAATCTATCTCATTTGGCCCTTCTATAAAAAAAGAACCAGCAAAGTGCCTTCTGATTTGGCACAAAAATTTCAGCCACAGACTGAAGCAAGTTTTAGGTTCCTGGCCAAAAATTTACAAGAATTTTATCTTAGATGCTTCCATACTGGACTGTTTTACATAGTCATCATTAACATCTGAAGCCTTCACATCACGACAGGATCAAAGCCTCCCAATCTGTATCATCTGATAGCTTCACTTTGCCAAAAGTTCCCTCTTGTTATTTTCCCAGACATTTCGTGTCCTAACGATTGCAGACACTGTACTTACTGTTGGGTCGTGAGTAATTTAAGGACAGCTACCTGCTGGAAAATGGTTCCATTCACTTGATGATGAATGAACAGATTACTTTAGAATGAATCATCATCTTTTTTCTTTTTCCAGTAGATTGTGTAAAGAATTTTAAGCATTTAAAAATAAAAAACCCTTCCTACATTTGAGGAGTTTCAAAGAGGTCATACTAAAAATTGAATTCTAGGTACAACTTCTGCTATCCTCTTAAAAGACTTAGACAGACTGGAAATTTCCATCTCACATTCCCGGAACATTATCTCAAATTTCTCCTCAATGTAAATCAGGTTCCCAGAACTTCAACATTAAAAAGAAATGTACTAATTGGCCCAGTCACAATTTACTTTTGCTAAATCTCATTTGCTTTGTATATAATCCCAAGGTTACTTCATAGAAGCACTGCTTAAAATAAGGCAGTGTTTTTATTACCAGTAGATTGTTTTATCTCTCTCTCCTTCTTCGTTTTTAAAGTAAATAACTCACTTATATGGAAAGGGAGCATTCTACAAAATTTTGCATGGCCTAAAAGTGTTTTCAGAGTTTTAATTTTTTTCTAGAATTTTTTGCTACACTAGAAACTAAGTTGATTGACAGGTGTGTATAATGAACTTGCTTCCAAATTCCAGATGTCATTTCCCACTCTTGAGGAACATTTCAAAGTATACGGTTGCCATTTCAGATTCAACTTGTCCCCATCTAAACATTCTCTCTCTCTGGTTCCCTTTTTCCAAAATCCCAATTAGTTACTAAATCCTGCAGTCTGCCTCTATAATATCTCTTCTGTTATTCTCCTTTCCATTACCACTATCAGCCTGCTTTCATTCCACGCTGATTCATTTGGATATTCATGCATGCACCAGCTCACTTATTCAACAATTCTTTGAGCACCTAACATGAGTCGTCTCTCTGCCTCTAGTCCTTCTAACATTCTTGCCACCCCAGACCTCAGCTCTCATTCTGAAATGCCCTCCACCCATCCTACCCATTTTTAAATATCAGTTCAAATGACATCTCCTTGTACCCTTCCCTTCCCTTCCCTTCCCTTCCTTCTCCTTCCTTCCCTCCTCCTCCCTCTCTTCCTCCTCCTTCTTTTTCTTTTTTCTTCTTCCTCTGTTGCCCAGGCTGGAGTGCAGTGCTGCCATCTCAGCTCACTGCAACCTCTGCTTCCAGGGTTCAAGTGATTCTCCTGCCTCAGCCACCCAAGTAGCTGGGATTACAGGCGCCTGCCACCACGCCTGGCTAATTTTTGTATTTTTAGTAGAGATTAGGTTTTGCTATGTTGTCTGGTCTCAAACTCCTGACCTCAAGTGATTCACCTGCCTTGGCCTCTCAAAGTGCTGGTATTACAGGTGTGAGCCACCTGCTTGGCCCCTTGTACATTTTTCTTATTGTCTCACTCATATGGAATTTTTTAGTTCTTCAAGTCTGTTAAGCATTTTTCTGTTTCCTTTATCATAACTTGGTAGAAATCCTGTCTCTGACACTTAATAGCTGTGTGGCTGTGGGCAAGTTATAGAAACAATGGAAGCCTCAGTTTCTCCTCTAAGACCTGAGATATTATCACCCCATGGGTTGTGAGTGTTAAATGAGCTAATGCATGTGAAATACTTAGAACAATGCCTGGCACACAGTGAATGTTCATCAAATTCTTGTTTGTTATATTAATGCACACAGTAGGACTTGGAAACATATGTTTTAACATTTGTGGGTTGAGAGGTAACAACTGTAATTGCCTTTGGTAAAGGGGCTTAAAACTATACTTATGATCCTGGGTGGCAGGCCTTGCCAGGGTATAACATCCTGGGCTGAACAGTCTGGAGCCATGCTGTTTGGCTTCACATCCTGGCCTTTACCATTTGCTAGTTTTGTTTAAGTGGGAAGTAAGGCAGTTGAAAGTTTCTATACCTTATAGGTAGTTGTTAAGATTAACTGAAAGTAAAATGCTTAGCAGAGTGCCTGGCCCATAGCGAGACCTCCGTAAGTGTAGCTGTCATTACACTAGAAGGGTTCCAAAATGTTTCTTGATCTAATTTTATGTGGCGAAAAAGGACTAGTTAAATGAATGCACAATTCCCTGAATTACTGTCACATCTCCTAGGTCCATAAAATCTTAAAAGGAGTGTTTCAAAGAGGTTACACTCATTTTCTGGCCTTGTGTCTTCCCTCATACTCATCCCTCCCTTCCCTGCCCCACACATCTAGGAACGTCCTCCCTGTTTACATCCATCTTTGTGAGTTTAAGAAGCTTGTCCCTACTGCCGGCTTTCTGACTAACCTAGCCCTCAAAGATTTATCATCTAAATGCCTGAAGCATTTAGCGGTTTTTACCACAAAATTGAGCTCTTAATTATAAATTGTCTTTAAGTGTTTCCTCTGTGTTTGATTTGCCTCTCCAGAGATATTTCACTATCTTTCTGCTTCCTACCTCTCTTTTTTTTAGGAATCCACAAAGCTCTCTGGATAATTTTCCTGGCCTGTCATGGTGACCATGCCACTTGTCCTCCAGGTATTAGCACAGGGTTCTGGTTCCAGCCAGGCTTCTGGGCTTGATTGTCTTTAACCTAACCATATGAAGAAGGTCTTGCAGCATGAGATAGGCCCTTGCTATTCGCCAAGTCTGTGTTTGTGCACTGGGAAGAATTTTCCTTCTTCGTAAACTATATTTCTACTACCTCTTAGAATAAACCATATCTTTATTCTACAGACAGCCTTACCTGATTGAAGCAGAATTATGTTGTGTGAGAAAATCATGGACTTGGAAGTATTAAAGTTTTAGGTTTGAATCTTGGTTTTTTGTGGGGGAGGGAACAGGGTCTTGCTCTGTCATCTAGGCTGGAGTGCAGTGCCATGATCATAGCTCACTGTAGCCTTGAACTCCTGGGCTCAAGTGATTCTCTCACCTCAGCTTTCTGGCTATCTGGGACTACAGGTGTGCATCGCCATTCTGGCTATCTGGGACTACAGGTGTGCATCACCATGACTGGCTAACTTAAAAAAATTTTTTTCTTGGAGACAGGGTCTCAGTATGTTGCCCAGGCTGGTCCTGAACTCCTTGTCTCAAGCAATCCTCCCATCTCAGCCTCCCACATAGCTTGGATTACATGAATCTTGGTTTTGTCACTTACTGTGACCTTTGGCAAGTCACTTTTCTGAGTTTTGTTCAGGTATAAAAATATCAATACCTAGCTCACAGAGCAGACATGTGGATTATGTGAGATAACATAAAGTGCTTGACGAATAGTAGGGAGTAAACTTTAGGTACCTTACCCCTCCAATTAATATGAAATCATATTAATAACATCAACAGTTTATCCATATTCTATATAGTATCCATTGACACAATTATGATTATCTGTAGTTTTACATTTACATGGGGTACATATGCTTCCATTTAACATTCCTCTTCAAATAATTGTCTGAGTAAAGTATATACTGGATCTTAATATTTGTAAACACAACTAAGTGCTTTGCTATGCAAACTAGCAAATCCAGAATCTAAAACTTACTAGTTGTTCAAAGTTGATAGGTATTGAAAATTATCTTTTACATGAAATACTGGTATCTTCTTCATATTTGAGGAAATTGGAGGCCAAAGGCTAAAACGTCCCTTGGTTAAAGATAAAATGCAAGGGAGTGGAGCTACCATGCCCATGGCTTACCTTCCAATATTTGAATTCTAGATATGTATTTCAAGATAGTGAGGCAGTGTTTCACAAGACAGTTCACGAAACTTCCCTCTACAGCAGTCTCAATTATCACGCCAAAATGAGTCTCATAACAGAATTTACCTCCAAATTTTTAATAAATCCCTCAGCGAACAGTTGTTCTGGTTGTGTATATCCAGACTTTGGTTGAGAAATGAGAGATGAATGGTTTAAAACTGAAGCCTGCTTATAAGCAGAACTTCTGAGTAGAGAAATCACAATAAAATATCTAATTCCTAGGTTCAAATGAGCAGCCTGTTTGAACCTACTTGCTTGCTTTCTCTCCTCTTTACCCCTTTCTCCCTTTCTTTTTTATTTCCTTCTTAGCAGTCTGAATTGACCAAGTTCTAGGCCATTTATTGACAAGTCTGTTCCTAGCTACAAACACTTTGATCTTGTCAAAGGACAATCTAACCTCTTGAGTCGGAGTTAGCATGCAGGGGTCAAATTACCTCTATGAGCATGATACAAAGACAGGAAATTCAAAACTTAATATAACTGACGTATGACTAAAATGACATATGATGGTAGAGACAGTTCTAACCTCATGGAATCACCTTTGAGTATAAAAGAGGTCTTGAGAAACCACAATTCGTACCATTGGCTTGGTGGGTGAGCGGCGAGGGGGCAGGAGATACTTTACTGTTTCCTCTTTAAACTCTTAATAGAAGGCTGTTGAGAGGTTCCGACTCAGCAACTTCCTAAGTTACTCAGTCCTTTAAAAAGTTTAAGTGTGACCTCAATTCTGCATAACACAGATCTATAATCTGTCTTCAATTTGGAAAGCCTTATCTTTAGAGAAACTGAGAGAATAATATCACAATAATGGTATCTCAGTTCGTCAACGAGATTTTTCTCCCATATAGATTAAAAACAGACCCTGGGAACAATCTTCAAGAACATTTTATTGTTTTGATGAGACAATAAAATATGAGGTTATCATAATAACAGTGAGCTACCTTTTCTTCTTCTGGCAGGAAGAGGTAGAGCAAAATATTTTCCAAAGTGGCGAAGTGAACAAGAGCTTCTCTTTGTCCCGTGTATATAGTGTCTAGTTTTAGAAGTGGGATTCCCAGAGCAATGGTTTCTACATCATGTTGTGAAGGAAGTTGATGATATAGCTTTTGTCTGAGAGTGTTAGTACTGACAAGCTTATGATAGGGAACCAGGTCTCCTCCACTCCTTCTCCCTACTCTTTTTAATTTACCACACCGTAACTGGATAGGGCGCATGTGTGCCTTGGGGGAGTGGGTGGCTCAGGTGGGGTGGCACACACTGAACAAGCAGAGAAGATTCCACAGGAATCCTCTCAAAGGTGAAAACTGTTACATAGGCATCACCTTGTTTAGTTTTATAGTAATTGTCCCCTTTGTTTATAGAATATTCTAGTAGAACTTTGCCATTATGGTGATCACTCCATAGCTATAATGCATACATAGAGCAGATGTGAGTTATGTCCCATAATTCTATTGTCTGTTCAATGTGCTAGGTATTGATATTTTTATATCTGAATGAAACTGAGTCTCAGAGAGGTTCAGCAAATTGCCCAAAGTCATTACAGTAAGTAGCAAAACCAAGAATCAAACCCAGAACTTTATGACTGCAAAGTCCATGCTCCTTCCACACAGTGTCAGGCTGCCTTAATTGGTAAGGTTGATTGTGAAACAAAGATGTGATTTATTTTAAGAAGTGAAAGATATACAGTTTGGAAGGAAAGTGGAAGGAATTTGCTCCTTTCTCTTCTCTCCTCTCTTTATTATCCTTACTTTCTTCATTCTCTTCATCTTCACTTTTGCCATTCTGAGAATAAATAAGAAAGTTCATTCTTGAGGTAGAAAATGGTGGCAAAGTATGCAGCTGCCTACTTAAAGAAATATGGGGGAAGCTCCTTGCCATTCACTTGCCATAGCAGCTGAAATTCCCACTATTAGAGAGTTGCTTCTTTGGGAACTTTGTGTACTTTGTCTCTAAAAGTTATGTTTGAATGTGGTAGTTTATGATGTTATTGACACCTTTTCCCAGGATTTTTGTGCCCAATGTAATCATCACAGAACATACTACTTTTGACTGGTAATGAATGAGCATAAAATGTTTAAACAAAGAACAGAGCAAGTTCTTTGGGAAAGAAAATCTGAAAGGTGTTAGAATTCAGGAAGGAGGATCCTGGCATGCTGCTCTGTGGAAAGTCATCTTAATTTTATTTGCATCGACCCAGGGGAAATGAGGCATGTGCAGACCTTAAAATAGGTTTAATTTCAGCTTAGATGTCGGGAAACCTTTCCTGACTCCCTGAGACCGGGTTGTGAGTCCTTGCCCTGAGCTTTTATAAATATCTGCACTTCCCCTTATGCAGCACGTATTTTGCTGTCATTGTCTGTCCAACTCCATCACTAGACAATAAGTTGCTTGAGACCATTCATTCACTCGAAGAATATTTCCAGTGCTAGTGTAAAGTTCAGAAGAAAATACAGATTAAAATATCCCAAATAGTTGAATCTTTTTTACTTTTAACTTGGAGGTCCTTTTAGCATGGGAAAAAGTCAAACACACTCTTCTATTACTACTTTAGGATTGTAGAGTTGAGTAAATAATGTGTAGTCATCTTTCAGTAGAAGGCAATGGAGATTTACTAGGAAAATATAAGGGGGGGTAATAAATATATTTTAAAATATTTTCAAGGGAAGGCTAAAACTTCTTAGGAGTTTTTCATTTTTGCTAGGTTACTAAGAATGGAATTCATGATCTCACTACTGACTCAAAAAATGTATAGATAGGTGTGTGGTTCAAAGTGTGAAAGATTTAAGGAAAAGCAAAGAAAGCAATAAAGTGCAAGAAATGGAATCTGCAAGTAGAATAATCATAAATGAGTGGGATTTTAGGGTATTGCTAAAATGTAAAAGAGTATCAGATAAGAAGCTACTTGACAATGATTACTTAGAACCAGCAACCTTTCCAAAGATACATTAAGAAGCAAACAACAAAAGCCTCTCATTCAGAAGAATTTTTTTGAGAATTTACCAGCTCATTACCTGTCTGGAATGATAAAATCTCCTCTTTGTCCTGATCAGTGAAATTGTGTCCTGATTTGACACGATTAAACCTCTGCTGGCCAGATTCTGTCACAGGACCCATAATTCATTGTACTTAGTAATCACTTGGCAAATTATCATGATCATCAACACAAATGGAAATAGATTTGCCTACAGGAAAGGTCACCAGTGAATAATAGCCTGTAGACCAAAGCTCTGTAACCTGTTGCAAGTCTGAGCTACTGCTTGGCCTTGGGTCACTCACATAGTAATTCCTGGCAACTCATCTCTTGCTGTAATACAGAACATAGTAGAAAGTGGATGTCAGTCCATAGACCCCATTATTGGTGAGGTGGGTTGGGGGAGGGAGGAGAAGTTGCTGACTGGCAGAAAGGCCTCGCTGCAATGTGGATTTACCTCTAAGGAAACCAACCCATCAGCATGAACCTGACAGCAGTGTGCACTGTGGTGCTCTAATGAACAACCCTGAACTACTTTTTTTCCCCTCTCTGTTAAGTAATCCTGCAGGGATTACAAAGATACTTCTAAGATTTCTATTTTACTTCCTTAAATAAACCTGCAATTTCAGCCTGCTATGAACCATTGAAATTGCCATTTTCTAGGTAGCAAATGGTTGCATATAGGCAATTTTACATGATTCAACCTAATTGTTAAATGGTCACACAGATTTGGTGCTATAATATAACTGTGGGAAGAAAGAAAGACTGAAAATGTGAACACCAAATATCTTGTTTTTTTTTTCCTAAGGAAGCCCAATGGGGTTAAAAGAGAAGGCAAATTCCTTTTAGCCGCAATTATTATTTGTGGAATATCTAATCACATGATGCTGTGAAGTGCACACAATACACAGAAGACACCAACATTACCTTTGAGGAATTTATCATCTGTATGTGAGGATTTGGGTAAATATAGAACAAAAACAGTGTTTCCATTTTCCCACCTAGCAGACAAAAATAGCTGTATTGTAAAGTGCAACTAATCTCTCACAAAGTATACTGATGCCAGTGTCAGCCCTATATACCCAGAAATATCACCACTAGCCTTATTTTGCTGCCTGCTACAATCCCCTTCCACCCCACTATATTCTAGATATATTAGTCTTCTTTTCTGGACTGATCATGTAATTTGCAAGACCAATGTCAGGCCTCCTGTCAAAAATTTAAGAATTTCATGATGGTGACAGCAGAGCATTAAACTGGGGCCCCTTAAGCATGGGGGCATGTGTAACACCCAGGTTGCATGCCCATGAAGCCAGTTTTGCTTCTTTCTGTTTCTCACATATGCCAAATTTATTCCCACCCTAGGGCTGTGATACCTGCTGTTCTCTCTGTTTGGAATGCTCTTCTCATGGCTAAGGTCTCAGCTCAAATGCTTCTTCCTCAGAAAGGCCTTCCGTTACAACTCTGTTTAAAGAAGGCTTTTTTTTTTTTTTTTGGTCACTCTATGTGACATCATATTATTTTGCTTTTTTCCTCAATATTTTGCTCTGCTGGGGTTTTTTTTTGCTAATTTATTTATAGACTTATATAAGTTATCTATTTCCCCTCCATTAAAATGTAAATTCCACAACAGAAGGACTTTATCTTGTTCACTCTGTCTTGTTCAGATGGCTCCTAAAACAGTACTTGGTGTGAGTAGATGTCCAGTAAATATGTTTTTGATGAATAAATGAACAAACTAGATTATTTGCAAGGTATTTCTAATTCATAAAAAGTCTTCACTGGTCTTCAGGTTTTTATGTTTTCCAATAGACTCAGCTAATATACACACATGCACACCAACACACAAATGAACCAATGACTGAAGTTCAAAACTTTAGCCAATCCAATACATCAGAAATGGAACCCTCATTCGGCTGTGATTACTAAGTGATTTATCTTTAGAAATCATACTACATTTTAAAGATCAACCAGCTTTTAAACTTAATTCTACTATGGCTCTCATAACTCAACAATTTTAAAGTAAAAGTCAAAAGTTGGCATATATTAAAATGTTGATCGAAAATATCTTGTAAAATAATTTCTAAGAAAATATGGTAAATGTTTTCATTGCAACTATGCCTATTGTTGAAAACAGAATATAATTATTAAGACATTATTACATGCTATGAGAAAACTGAATGCAGCTATAATTTTCCACAAAGTTAATATTCACTTTAGAGTCGTTATATAACAAAAAAGTCAAAATAATTATACAAGGGCACAAAAACTAGTACTTTGACACCCTGGCAGAAATTGCTATCATGAAATAACCTTGGTTGAATTAATCGGAAGCTCATGTTAGATTACAAAGCCTCCTGCAACATACTAATTTAATTGTATCTTTTGAATTTAAGAGTCAAAGATAATGGCCCCCTAAGACTTGACTTTGCTTTTCATGGCTCAACTGGTTCTGGCTAGAGAGTTGGCACTGCATGCAAATCATCTTTTTTGGTGGTTTCATACTTTATAGCTACAATTAGAAATTAACAAAACAAGTTATAAGCACTGACTGTTGAAGACATTTCTACATATCCAATGAGATATGCAATGCAAACTAAATAGAAGAACATTTGCAATTTAAAATATAATTCTCCATAATGAAAATGTAAAGCAGTCATTCTGTTTTATTCAGCATGGCAGGTTAGGAATCCCCGTGAAGCTACATTGAAGCAAAGAGTAGATTAATAATTTAATTTGGTTCAGAAGTGTGCAATGGGGCACCACAACCTTTTATTCAGTAACCAGCTGCTGACCCTAATATGGACGAACCAATTAGACATCTCTATTTCATTGTTGGGGACCCATCTAAAACTCACCAGGAATTTTCATTTTCAACAACACTCAACAGTCTGAAAGAATCCTAGTTATCCCCCTGGTGGAGATGGTTGATTTGATAGAAGCACACAAAGGAGTTCAGCAAACAGGGGAAAAAACTGCAAGATCATTTTAGACTGTGTTCTGTAAAAGAACATCTTAATATAATGAGCCTTTTTTCAGTCTCCCTTGATGGAACATCAGCCCTCTCAGATAACCCCACACAAAGCAAATACTATTCGTCTGAAGTTACATTTGCTCCTTGTTATCACAACTTATGCCACTTAATTCATTATTCAACGAATTCACTTTCTTGTTTATTAGATGCAAGGTAGCCACTTATCCCTAAAGGCCATGTATGCAAAAGACTGCTTGTAATCCTGTCACTTCAAACCTCTGTAGACTTTTACATTGCTTCAGGAATTAGGAGGAAAGAAGCAAACAATTTAGATTTATTCCTGATGATATTAAATCTGTACATGATGAAAGAAATAAGGAAGAAATGCTAACCTGAAATTTGTTGATTTGGAGAGTGGCTTCAGATGCTATCTTTACAAGTAAAAGTTAGTAATTCACTTGCTTCTCATATTGAACACCTTGAAACATTCTTCTTACATTAAAGAGGAATAAATTAAATGCATTTTTTTTTGTATAGGTTGTTTGCAAAAAAGAAATAATGTAATACAGTGCACCAACTGTATTTCAAAGATGCAGGCCAACTCGACATTTCATGTGCTGAAAACAGGTATTAAATATACTTTATAATCTGATATCTGATACGTTGTTGCATTTGGGTACCACTCTCTAAGTATACTTAATGTTGGAATAAAAACTGAATTGAAAAGTTTTTTCATTATGGATATTTTAAGATTCCTTTTGGTTGTCATTAACAAGACATGATAAATATATTCTGTATAATATAAAGCAATATGACTATTTGAACTCTTCACACAACATAGTATAATGGTCACAGATATTTCAATTTGATTCGGTAATCTTATGCTATTAAAATCATTAAAATGTAAATGAATTACTGAATTAAACACACTTTCACTGCACTCTTAGCACAATTAATATTGTATAAAATTATCTGCATAATTATACACAGTATGTTTACATAAAACAGCCAGGAAAGAGCTACAAATCAGAGGCTGAGTGTAAAATATTTTAAGCTGTGTGCCGAAGTCTTCTAAATATGGAAATCTAAGTGGTTGTTTTAGTATTGGTGCTTTATGTAACTGCAGACTGTTCTAAATTTCATGCTTTACTTATTTAAATGCTAAATAACTCTATACCTATTTTTAAAATTCTCATAAATATATATACATGTACATATATGTGTGTGTGTGTATATATATATAGAGAGAGAGAGAGAGAGAGTGAGTGTATTTTAAACCTGTGTGCATTATTCACAAAACTAAAAGGAAATTATTTTCTTCAATTAATTTACATTATGAGTTAACTATTTGAAATTTAGCATTAGTTGATCAACAAAAGCCACAATGAGCATTTTAATGCAGCATAGGATATACAGATATGCCTAGGACAAAAGACTCAACATCTCCAGAAAATAGGAACAATTTACAGGGAACCTCATTTTATGAATAGAATTGTGACTAATAAAATAATGTTACAAAATTACCTGTAACTATTCTAAGGAAAGAAATACTCTTGAATGCTCACATACCTAGCAACTGTGGATATTATTGTAATTATTGCCATTCTTCACAAGCATCACTCATATTACTATAGTGATGAACAGACTGATTCACCTGAATAATTAACCTTTACTACAGCATAACTGCCTTCAGTACAGATTAATGTTTTCTATTCAGCTTAAGACATAAACCTACATGGGAAATCACACTTATTAAAAATGCTGTAAAAATTAATTGTTTCCTACCACTCTGAGGAATTAGTATCAACAATTAATTTGTGCAGTATTTTTAAAAGCTTGTATTCATCTGTCTGTGCCCATTAAACAAAAACAGAATAGAGCAAAATGAAATTAACAAAGAATGCTAATAAAATACAACTTTTCTGTTGATATCTTAGATATATAACTTTATTCATTATTGTACAACTCTTGGTTTTTTACATGTGGGAGATTTAAAAAGTCACCCAGTGATTTTTATAGTGCAACCGTATGCTAGATAAAGATATTTAAGCTGTCAGTATAAACTGCTTCTGTTTTCATTTTGCATTTAATTTCAATGCCAGACTCAAGGCATAAATTTTTCATCACCTGCAATGCTATGAATAAAAGATTAAAAAAGGAACTGAGAAGAAATTCTAACACATGCGGTGCATGCAGCACATTGTGCAGACGCAGTATTCATAACTAGATGTTTAATTTCCGTCTTTTTTTACGTCAGGAACATTATTATTTGGGTTAATACATCATGGAGCTAATTTCCAGTATTTTAGCTTTGCAGAATTCAAGTTTACCTAGTTTGAGCCAAATAGGCCATTCATTCCACTTGAAATCTGAAGTATACGCCCTAAGATTTACATGCTACTTTGTTAGCACTGCAGGGTTCTATTACTCTCATATTTCTAGAAAGGGAATATTTCAACATCATATATTTTTGTTTTGTTCCATGAAATAGCATGTACATTAACCTTGCCTCAAAGTTCAAAGAACTAAGAATTACTGAAATGGTCCCGCCTAATATCAGTTCCTCATTAAGGCTTGCTTCATATTCTCTGCCGAAAGATATCATCAATCCCAAGAGGTAAAGTTATGAGCTCAGTGTTAAGGCATTTTTTATTTAGTACTTAGGACTGTTTTCTGTAGCACAATGCATCTTCATTGTCACTTTATTAGCCTCCACAGGACTCAAAGACTACAACAATTTCTAATTCTTGCCAATAGACTCTCAGTGAGCAAGAGATGCGTAAGAGCTGTTCCTAATCTCATCAGGAGGGCCTTGGGTTTATTAGCCTTGCCATTCTGAAACTTCACTTTCTCAGGGCAGTCAAGAGCCTGCTGAGGACTACAGGCCTATTGGGGACAGCAAGAGTTATTCCCTTGGAGGTTAGTGGCTTCTAATAATGTCTAGCTTATTGTCTTTGGCTCTAATTACTCAAACTAATTTTTATGGTTATTGAAATTAAATATATGGAAAGCTTTGGAAAAAAATAAACCAAACCATATTTTGATACATTATTATCAACGTAGTATCCAATTAGCTCAGTTGGTTAGCAGATAGTGCTAATGAGACCTAGGTCATTGGTCCAATTCCACAGGGGCCAGTTAGCTTTACTTTGTTCTGTGGTCACAGACGGATACCTCATCCTATCCAGCCATCTTAAGTGCTATTGGTCACCAAAATAACCAAATGAGTGAGCATGGACGGATTAGTGTAAATCTACCTCTACAACTAGGCTCTAGAGGGCATCAGCATCATTTTTTGTGACAATTGTACAAAAACGAGGTTTTTAAAATGAGACTTTTTGATTTTTTGCTTATTGTTTATGACGGTAAAGCAAATAATTTATATCTTCAAAACATTTAATGGGCTTTAATGAGCTAGACTTCGTAACATCTCTATGATATTGACAAGTTTAATTAAGCTTACTTTACAGGTGAAAAAGCTCAAAACTGAGAGGTTAAGTCACTTGTCTGAGGTCACATAAAATGTCAGGGGTATTTCTCAGATTAGAATCCTGGTCTTCTATATCTCATTCCATTGTGCTACCCATGAGAGTGCTCTGCCTCTATGGAAACAGCCTGAAGTCACAGTAATATGTCACTATATTATCACGTTATTTTTCATTATGCTAGAAGACACAGCTTAGCGAAAAGGCACAGTGAGTCAAGGATTACAGATGTATTTCTCTTTAAGCAACATAAATGTATGGAAATTTGGATTTGCTGAACAGATAAATTAGAAAGTGTCATGTATCACTTAGTCTGTGCTACCTCATATTGTTATTAATCATTTTTTTTTTGCATAGTCTAAGTTCCCAACTAGACAGTAAGCACAGGGACTATGTCTTATATCTCTTTGAATCCACAGTATATATTAATAAATATTTAGTCATGACAATGGCATCTGATTGGAAGGGGATAGGAAAATATATGACTATGGACCCTATGGAAAGGGTAAAATAGGCGAAGAGATAAGCATCATGACATTGGGCAGGCATGGATTTTTCCTATTGGGCCTGTGTCATTGCAGCAATTTCAGTTTGATGTATTATACAAACAAACTTTATAAGAGTGCCTAAAACATACCCTGGATACCAAGCATGAAGAGGCCTTACAGAGATGACGTACTTAAGGAAAATGCTTTCGATGAGGAAAATGCCTAATCAGCAGTGTAGGAGAGGCAGCTCGGCATAGCTATGGAAGGTAGAGATGTCACTCTGTGCAATCCTGCACCACGCCATCAATGGAGATACGGTGTTGTGTGAAAATTAGTTGCTCAGTATTGTGGAAGAGAAAACCACATGATGGCAGGGGAGAGGGGCAGAAATATGGTTTTTATTTTTTAAAATTATTAGTCATAAGATATTTTTAAATTATATGCTTTTCTTATGCCTGAGGTAACCTTGTTTAGGAGAAAGTTGATTTACTTAGAACTTTTCAGAATTATGGCTTTTTTTTTTTTTTTTTTGAGACAGGGTCTCACTTGTTGCCCAGGCTGGAGTGCAATGGCATGATCACGTGGAGCCTTGACCTTCCTGGGCTCAGGTGATCCTCCCACCTCAGCCTCCTGAGTAGCTAAGAGTACAGGTGTGAGCGACCATGCCAAGCTAATTTTTGTATTTTTTATAGAGATGAGGTCTCATTATCTTACCTAGGCTGGTCTTGAAGTCCTGAGCTCAAGTAATCTGCCTGCCTCAGCCTCCCAAAGTATTGGGATTACAGATGTAAGCCACTACACTTGGCCAATTATGGTAATTTTGTAAGTTAAAGTATACCTGTAAAGCTTTGTTCCCTTCAGGTAATTGGCTTGAATTTGATTTTGTTAGTGAAGGATGAAGTCAAGGACCATTGGGGTTGCTCTGTAAAATGAGGAGCTCTTTGGGAAATAGGTCTTAACACCAATGTGATTCAGGAAGGAAATGGCAGACACAGCAGAAAACTCAAGATACAATGTGCATATTCCCCACAGATGGACCATCAACAAGTTTTTCATTTTATTGCAGTCATCTCTTTCCTATTCATGTCTCTATTATTAAATCTCTGGTATTGGGGTTCCTCAAAGAATAACTTTCTGAGCTCTTATCACTAACTCCTATAGCAGTTAGGATAATCACTATCTTTTCTTGTATATGAATATTCTGTGCAAGGTTATTAGAAAATGTAAATCCACTGCTCAACTTTATTTGTTAAAAGCTAGAAAAAATTAAAATCATATAATGCTTATTCTCAGGTGAAACACAGCGCTCACTTTTAAGCTGCACAGATTTACAGTATAATTACATAGGCAATATAGTTTAATTTTCATCTTCTGATTTTTAAAGTAATATTAATAAATTCATGTTTGATATTATTTGGGCTTTGATGATAATTTGCCTTCTTCAACATATGAGGAAATGTACTGAACACCCAATATTTCAGGGATGGCTTCTTCCTGCCAGATTAGTACTTATCAACCTAGGAGGCTTCCAGGGGCCATGAACCTCCTGAAAGTATTGGCAAGTTCTAGAGGTAGATACGTATATTACATGTTTCTAGACAGAGCTCTTCTTAGAACTTCAAAGGAGTTCCTGTTTCAAAAGAGAGGTAAGAACCACTACTCTAAATTTTTATCTTGTGTTCACTTGTAAGAAGTTAATATTCATCTCTCTGTGACAATTAAAAATCTGTCTACCTACCTACCTACCTATCTCGTTCAATTTAGTTGTTTTATAAATTTGTGGAATACTCAGATAAATGAAAACATGCTGTATTTTCTTTCTAAAGAGAAAAAAAAAGGACACGTGACAACTAAAAAATTTACACCAATTACAATATTTCCATATGGAGTACTGGGAGAGATTAACAGGGGCAGTTAAAGAAATGTCTTTCCTTCAGATATTTAAGATAAAAATAAATCTCTCTATAAGAGACTTTAGATGTAGTTCTTTCTAGAAAGTAGTTTGCTAGACTAGAACTCTTGGGGTCCTTTCTAGGTTTATGATTTCTTCATTACATGCTTCCAGGACATGTCAGATAATTACTTGTATTCATTGTCAATCAAACACATCACTTCAGACACAGACCATGCTTAACCTATATTTTAAAAAAGAAAACCTGTTTGAACCAAAATACTCCAAACACACATACAAACACATACACTGAAGATCAGATGTTAGAGAAATGAATTCTGTTTAGATTCGTGCCATCAACTTACTTAGTTCTCAAAAGCAAGTTAATCTTGCCAAAAATCATTGAAATGTGTTTTATTTTACTCCCAATTGCCCTAAATTTCTTAAATGCAAAAAACTGGATTTGAGATTAGTGAAGAGGGTTTCTCAACACACCTAAGATGATTTTAAAAATTATAGACTCTTACATATCCCAGGTCTATACAAACAGAATTGCTAGAGAATAGCCCTGAGAATCTATAGTGTAACAAGAGACTAAAGTGACTTACGATCATACAAGGTTAGGAAATCTGAAAGGATGTGATATTCTCAGTCTCTTAAGATTTTTGGCATTTGGCTAGTTGGTATGTGATTTTCTTCTGAAGATCTTCAATATACAGTATTATATAAGTCTTTCCAATTAATTTTACCTAAAGGCTGGGAGAATACATTTCCAATCATGAAATGAATTGCTAGTGAGTATGCAACATAGAATTTAAGGAGTTAGTTCAAAATTCTCTTGTCAAGAAATTTAAGGAATCTAAATAAATACAAACACACAAATGTGAATATTTTTAAATATAAAAAGAAATATGTATGGAGCACGTGTATGATGTTAAAATGAGTAACAGCTTTCTTTATTGTCCTTTAAAAATCAGTAATGATTTCAAAGGCATTGATAAGCACAGGGTCAGCATATTTTTTCAGTCATGCTCTTGGGGAAACATTAAATTAATATGCTCTTCTGGACAACTGTTTCTATTTGGATGTCACAAAAAAGTTTTTAATTCAAAAGAGGAAGAGGAAGGGTATTGGTAGAAATTTATAAAAGGTTTAGGAGAGTTTTTTTTTTTTTTGATTAACAAAACTGAGAGTCAAGATGCCTTCTGTTTCTAATCATTTTTCTATTAACTTGGACTTCTTTTCCCCTAACCTGAAAGTGGGAGGTGAAGTCTTATACTTAGTTCTGTGGAGGCATTTGCCAATAGAATAAGGCATTTGCCAATAGAATAGAATAATGTGGAGGCATTTGGCCACTTGGAGAATAGATCTATGGCCAAAAACATTGTTAACAATGGATATTTTTGCCTTGGGTTCTGTTTTTTCCCCAGCAACATCAGTCGTATACTTAAAATAACATACACTTATATACAAAGGAGTAACTATAAATATAGAAGTAAATGCAATTTTAGTGACACATAAAATAAATAACTCTTTCTACTAACAAATACTGATGTTTCAGAAACAAAAGTATGTGATTTCAGGTCTAGATCAATGAAAAGTGATTGCAACTAAGCTACAAAGCAATACCAAAAGTTTTAGAGATGACCTAATGGTAAAAAGACAACTTTCTTAGTTTCTAAAAGGTAATGACTAGACAAGATAATCTAATTCCGGATTGTTCTGTATGCTGTAAATGCTACAGAATGGTTGTTATTGCATAAAAATGAACCACTTTATTATAAATAGAAGGTTGCTATGCCATTTTGGGGTAATCTCTCACGACTCAATTGGTAGCTCCATGCTGGTTGGTATGTAATGTAGTTCATTCAATTATTATTTAAGGTAAAATGCTGAATTGTTCATGTAAATTCAACTGCCCCTTTTAGTAAAGTATGCAGATTAACTTTTCCAAATTTTGTCCACTCCGGGGAGTAACTTTCAATTTTGCTAGGTAGTTAAGTGATTTTTCATTTGTAGTGTTATATGAACATTATTAAGAGAATTCCTGCAGTTACAGAACTTATACTTGGAGTTTCTTCTAAATTTTGTTTGCCAACTTATTTAAATTATTAAGACTGAAATAGCTTTGATCTCAGATCATTTTATAATCATTTTATCTGTAACAGGGAAGTTTGGCTCTACTGTTTCTTTACAGTAATTTTGTTATGCACCAAATTCAAGATTCACACTTTCAGTGAATTGAAAAGTGATCATCTTCCCAGTTTATTTGTAAGTCTGTAGGCAACTTATTAGTAAGGTGAATTTTAGAATGCCCTCGTAAGAATGTAAAATAACTCATGAAACACACAGTGTATTGTGTAACACTACTGTTAAACAAATTGCCTAAGTTTCAGGGAGACTTAACATGCTTGCCTGTGCTCTCCATGTTGATCCCTAGCAGTATTTTCCTCTATAGTCTATTAGCAAACTGGAGACTCAATGTTTTAGACTCCTGAGAATGACTTTTTTGTAGTTTCCATTATACAATAAATTATTTTTCAACACACTTTTTTGGAGTAGTTCATTTATTTATATGGCCTCAAGCCTTGGGAAAGATTAAATTAAGAATAAAGTTTTTTTT
>NW_026652281.1:53792731-53966793 GCF_009828535.3 Hylobates moloch | reverse complement strand
CTCCGAGTAGCTGGGACTACAGGCGCCCACCACCACGCCCGGCTAATTTTTTGTATTTTTTAGTAGAGACGGGGTTTCACCGTGGTCTCGATCTCCTGACCTCGTGATCCGTCCGCCTCGGCCTCCCAAAGTGCTGGGATTACAAGCGTGAGCCACCGTGCCCGGCAAATTAAGAATAAAGTTTTACATCAGCTTCATTTTTAATAGTTTTTTGTGCCTTTCTCCTGTAGTAATCTAATTTATATTATCTTTAAAAATCTATCAGATAAATATATTACTATGCATAATTATTCTAAGCAGTAGCATTGCTAATATTTTTATATTTATAATTATTTATTCACTTCAAGTCACTCAGCATGCCATTAATGGGCCATGTGGCTGAATATCCTAATTTGTCCTTGTGACTTATAATTAGTTTAAGTAGAAGTTCAATATAAAGTATTTTGAAGTTTATAAGAATTATTTTTTCTGTTACATGCATGTCCATAGATATAAAACTCAAAGATTTTCTTTCTTTCGTAATATACTATAATATGGTTACAAGTGCATTGAAATTCATCTTGTTAGAATGGTAGTAATATATCCCACCAGGACTACTGTTCCTAGTAGCAATTTAAAATAATTATTGTGAGACTTGATGCTAGACATCAGGTTTGCAATAGAATTACAATGAGGGAAGTGTATTAGAGACAAAACATTGCTGGAAGAAAACTTCATAATGGCGCAATTTGGAACTAAGCCTCAATTTTACAGTAATAGATTCTCTTTATGATGGCACAAAGGAGTGAATGCACTTAGCAAATTTAAATCTATTATTAGTCACACTTTGTGGATTGCAGTGCAAAAAGGAGAAAAGAAATTAGCTTTTTAAGTATGTTCTTATATAAAACAGGTTCCAGTAAGAACAGTCTTATATAAAATCTCCTTGTTAGAGTTCAGAAGCACTGTCAGTCTTGGTAACATCAGGGAGTTGTCCAGGTTTAAAAGTCTTTCCAAAACTAGTTCTGGAGGTCTCTTATTTCAGATGATAAGTTTCTGAAGTCAGAATATGTTCAACATCAGTATATTTCTTATTTACAGAAATACCATACAGAACAAGAAAGACAGTTAATTTGGTCTCTGCTGCTTATTGTAATTTTTCTTCTTGAATGAAGAGGTATTTGTAGTTCACATTAGTACTATATCTGCCTATAACATGATTTCAATTACAGTGAAGAGAACTCAGCAGCATTAAGTTGGTATGATGTGGCACTCAGCTAAAATAACAGGAGTTGCAAGTGGCAATTTTGCAAAGGAAAACAACAGCAAGAATTCGGTGACATTTTTAGTATAAAATCAAAACACCAAAAATCTAAGCTTCCATTTTCAAGTTAATTAAACTGTTATATTTTTTGTTTTAATCATGGTCCATTTTTCCTATCTCATCTGAAAATAATACAGGGTAGAATATTTGATAACAGCAAAATTCAGTTTTAAAATAACATGTGGCCAGGTGCAGTGGCTCACACCTGTAATCCCAGGACTTTGGAGGCTGAGGTGGGAGGATTGCTTGAGCCCAGGAGTTCGAGACCAGACTGGGTAACATAGTGAGACCACCATCTCTACAAAAATATTTAAAATTAGCTGGGTCTGGTGGTGCGTGCCTATAGTCCCAGCTACTTGGGAGGCTAAGGTGGGAGGAAAACTTAAGCCCCACAGGTCAAGGCTGCAGTGAGTCAAGATTGCACCATTGCACTCTAGAGCCAGGGTGATGGAGTGAGAGTCTGTTTCAAAAAAAAATAATTAAAAATAAAAAAATAAATAAATAAATACATACATACATACATACATAAAATAACGTGTAATCTTTCCATAATGTTATTGACTGGATACATAGGGATGCAGCTGTAATCCTTGAGAAATATTAAATAAAATTCCTGAGATGTTTCACTTAATTGTTTCTCTGTGAAAAAGAATGAAAAACACCCAGTTGCATTGAGAAAGGTCGACCTTAAATAAAAATAGATGTTGGTAGATTGAGAGATAAGAAAACAAGAACAAACTGATAATGGTCACCTTTAAAATGAAGTTCTACATAGCCTAAATAGGGTAATTATAAATAAAATAGTCTAGTCTCTTCCCTAAACCAAATTTATTCTTTCTCAGGAGCTCTCCATCTTAGTGAACCAATCTATACTGTTGTCCAAACCAGAAACCTGTGTATCATCCCTGAACATATCTCTTCCCTCTCTCACCCAGCCAGTCTCCAAGTTCTACTTCCTATTTCACAAACATGTTCATTTCCATCTATTCCCACTGCCACTGTCCTAATTCAAGCTACCATCCCATCATTTCTGTATAGTATTAAACAGTCTCCCGGTTGGATTTTTTCCTTCCCTGATTCAATCTATTCTCCATGTTACAGTAGGACAGATCCTTCCAAACTATTTCATAAAAATGATAAAGGAAAATACTAATAAATATGAGTATATAAATTTCTTTTTAAAAATCTCCTCAGAAGAAAATACCCAAATAAAATAAAATATGTCATAAAGTGGGAAAATATTTGCAATACATATAGCAAGGAGTTAATGTTGCTAATCAATAAAGAACTCTTACAAATCCTAAAAGAAATATAGAAAAAGGAATTAAGCAGCCAATTTACATAAAAAGAAAATGGATTATAAGAATATAAAAAGATGCCTAATTTCATGCCTAAAGGAAATGCAAATTAAAATTAGATATTTTTAACCTATCAAATTGAGAAAGACTTAAAAGTTTGAAAATGTGGGGAGAAGAAGCCCTGTCATATACTAGTGATGAGTATATAAATTAGCATAGCCTCTTTGAAAGGAAATTTGGAATATATGATAAAATTTAAACATTTTTATCTATATAAAAATTTAAATAATAGTTATGTTTAATCAGACTTTTACACTTACAGAAATATACCCAGAAATATTAGTATACCTACACAAAGATAAACAAATATGCAATAACTTTTACATTTTAGTAAAAATGGAAGATAAATATTCATCAATTTGGTTTCAGTTAATTTATGGGAACCCATATCATTCTGGGTTAAAAAAAGTGGTTAAAAAAGTGGGTTAAAAAAGTGGTTAAAAAGAGTAAGATGGATCTTCATGTAGTCATATGGAAAAATCACTATGTTATATTGTCAAGTAGAAAAAGTAAGAGAACAGTTTGTTCAATATGCCTCATTTGTGTAAAAATGTATACTTTTGTGTATCTATGTCTCCTTATTAATTTAAGGGTACATACACATCTCTCATTGATGGAAATGGTGATGCAGGGCTTTCTAAGTGAGGGTAAGAATGTAAGCACGACTGTGGGGGTGGGGGGCTGTATGAAGTGGGGATATAGTTTCCCAGAAAATGTATTTCCTTCTTTGTGCCCCTCACAGGGAGACAGAGTCTTCTCTACCTCCGCACCCTAGGCCTACTCCGTTTCAGACCCAGTCTAGTGTTACTATGCTCCCTAGAAATGGACACCCAGAAGCCAAACTAGAAGAGGTTCCCATTGTCTTCTGTGAAGCTTGGGACAGAAACATTGCTGAGCTATACATACTGCCCCAAACTGTCCAGCTTTCAGGGTGGTTTTGTTAGGTTCTAGACCACTAGGTACTTCAGAAGTCTTGAAAGAAATATAAAAACCAAGACATCCAACCAGAAAAAAAATAGCATAGGAAGAAATACTGGTTTTCTAAATCTAGACGTAGCAACACAAATGTTCTCTGACTCATTTTTTTCTTTCAATTCTGGTAACCAAGTTCTCAAAGATTCTTTCTACCAAATGGTCTGTCAAATGTGCCCCTTTCACTTCACCTCCATGACTCATCTCCTGAACCTAGGCCTGTTATTTCCTGTTTGGAGAAACATTTGACCTCTTACTTCATTGTTTCCCACTTAAGATCCATTTTCTCCTAACACATGCCAGAACAGGATTCGTGTGTTTTGGCACTCCTGCTTCCACTCCATATGCTTTCTACATTGGTGATCATTTGCTCCTATTTCTTCAACAATCACCTGTACATGAATGACTCCTAAGTTATGTTTTAGTCCTGAATTTTCTTCTGAGTTTCCAACAGGAAACTCAACACATCCCCAAACAAACTTGTTCCCTTTCGCCAAGACCTTTTTCTTCAATGTCTCTCTCTTTTTTCTTTTTTTTGCACTATTGTTTAACACATTTTTACAAATTCTTCCACCAAAAGTTTCCAAATTGCTCTCTTTTTATGCCTGTTGCCCCGTAGAGATTCTAGTCCTCAGCATCTCCAGCTTGGATATGTCCACTTTTGTAACTACTGTTTTCCAGGCCTGCAGCATCTCCACCTCCGGACCATCCTCAGATCTGCTAGGATAGCCTCATAAGAAGAAGCCTCAGTGAATTACCAAAGTACAGAATATAGGGATCATTGCTACCTGAATCTAGTTGAGGTTACCAGTCTTAACTCCAACCACACTCTTCTTTTCTTCTACCTTCTCACCATAATGGACCACTCTTTATTTTCAAACTATGCCAAGTTTTTCCATATCACAGTGCCCTTGCCAGTGCAATGTCCCCAACCCAGAATATGCTTCTCCCAAATCTATCTGGCCAATTTCTATTATTTCTCTTATTCAATCTCATGAGTCATCTCTTAACATGCAATCTTTTCTCTCTGCCCACAAGCTGAATTAATTGACTGTTCATCTGCATTCTGATAACACATTAAACACACATACAATAATGTGTTCTGATCAGCCAGTTAGGATGGTTACTACTATGTGATTGACGCACAAAGTTGGTTCAGTGGCCAAACTCTAAGTTCAATGGTTAAACAATAAGTTCTTTGATTCCTTGAGTGCCTAGCACCATGTTTGGTACATGGTAATCTCTTAGTACATGTATGTTAAATGAATGGATAGATAACCTTCTGTGGCTTTGTTTTTCTGCATCAAAGTTAACTTTGTCAGACTGGCAATTAAAGAACTCTTTCGAATTGTCTGTTACTTTCCCAGTATAATTTTTTCTTTATCTTTCAAGCCTCAGAAACAGGACTTCATGCCTCATGTACATCATAAATGTCTTTTATTTGCATTCATGTCTATTTCTGAACTTTTGCTTACACTATTCCCCTTACTTGGAAAGAGTTCCATCTCCCAACTGTATAAAAATCTAAATACCTGTCTCCTCTCAACTTATAACTCTCTGCATTTTATGTAGGTTGTGTACTAATTTTGCATTCCCTTAGATCTACATGGTTTATATGACATGTTTCATTACACATACATACACATACTTTTTTTTTTTTGGCAGGGTCTTGCTCTGTCTGCCAGGCTCAAGTGCAGTGGCATGACCTTAGCTCACTGCAACCTCTGCCTCCTAAGTACAAGTGATTCTCATGCCTCAGCCATCTGACTTGCTGGGATTACAGGCATGTACCATCATGCCTGGCTAATTTTTGCATTTTTAGTAGAGATGGGGTTTTTCCATGTTACCCAGGCTGGTCTTGAACTTCTAGCCTCAAGTGATCTGCCCACCTCGGCCTCCCAAATTGCTGGGATTACAGGTGTGAGCCACCGTGCCCGGCCCATACACACACATTTTATTCTATAGGTTCAGCAATATGAAATTGCCAATATTCAAGCTTGCCTACAAAAATAACAATTTCATGTCATTCAACTTAATTATAAATTTTTGAAGGCAGGTTACTATGTCATAACATTTTGCTTTGTCTTTTAGTTTAATGTTATCATTGGCACTATTCTATGCAGACAGTAAGTCAGTGATTCTCAGAGTGAGGTTTGTGGACCGTTGTCAGTCCCAAGACCATTTCAGGCATTTATAAAATCAAAGCAATTTTTATAATACTACTAAAATATTTGCCTTTTTCACTGTGTTAAAATTTGCACCAATGGTAAGTAAAATCTCTGGTGCCTTTGCAGGGATCAATGCAGTGGGATCACTCTACGAGTACTCATTGTATTCTTCACTGCCACGTACTTATATTAATACTTAAAAAATAGGCCAGGCGCAGTGGCTTACACCTGCAATCCCAACATTTTGGGAGGCCGAGGTGGGCAGATCACCTGAGGTTAGGAGTTTGAGACCAGCCTGGCCAACATGGTGAAACCCCATCTCTAGTAAAAATACAAAAAAATTAGTTGGGCGTGGTGACACATGACTGTAATCCCAGCTACTCAGGAGGCTGAGGCAGGAGAATTGCTTGAACCCAGGAGGCGGAGGTTGCAGTGAGCCAAGATTGCGCCATTGCACTCCAGCCTGGGTGACAGGGCAAGACTCCATCTCAAAACAAACAAACAAAAAAACCTTACAAAATAAAAGCCAGTCTCAGGAATGCCCTTACGAAGCAGCAAAAACAAAATCAATTTTATTGAATCTTGATTCTTGAATATACATCATTTTAATATTCTGTGTGACAAAATGGGAAGTACACATAAAGCATTTCACTGCATACCAAGTACAATGGTTGTCTAGAGGAAAAGTACTTGTGTGACTGAGTTGAAGGCTGAAGTAGCCACTTTTGTCATGGAATACCATTTTTTACATGAAAAAACAACTGACAGGTATTTGGCAGATATTTTCCCTGAAATTAACATAGTGAAACTGTCATTTCAAGGAAAACAACTGACAATATTTGTTGCCAATAATAAAATTCAAGCATTCAAGTAAAATCAGAATTTTGGAAAACTTTGTATTTGCTACCACAAACTTTGACAGCTTCTTAATGTTTAAAGATTTTTCAGATGAGATCAGTGGTGATATTAACAGGTACAATTTTTGTGATATTGTGTAATGAAATGTATCAACATTTGAACATCTGTATAACTCAGTGAGCAAATATTTTCCAAATTAACAACTCATGATGTCACTAAATCTTCTGTGGTAAAAGACCCATTCAAAGTACAAGATATCATTTCAGATTTTTATAATACATTGCAACTAACCTTTAAGAAACTACCATTTGTTGAATTTTGGTGTTGTATTAAAGAAAATCCACAATGATCTGAAGGGGTAATAAAAATATTCCTTTTTTTTCCAATTACATTTCTGTGCGAGGTCCTATTTTCTTCATATCCTTCAACCAAAGCAACACATGAAACAGATTCAATGCAGAAGCAGACCTGATAATCCAGCTATGTTAAGCCAGACATTAAAAAGATTTGCAAAAATGTAAAGGAATGCCACTCATCACTAATTTTTTGTTTTGGAAAATACAGTTTTTTTTTTTAAAAGAAAATATATGCTTTTATTTTTCCGTGATTACAAACACAACTGAATATCAAATGCACAAAGTAAGAATTATATGGGGGAAAAAAATCAGATACGTTCATATATGTATCACCTTTTCAAGGCTATTTCCATCCAGAATAACCTTGGTTTGCCAGGGCCAATAGAAAGAAGTCACAAAATCGCGTTTAGTCAAATTTGTGTGTTTGCTTTCTTCTATAATTCCAATACCTCCACCATCAACGACTTGAGATAGCTGCCAAGGTGTTATATAATCAGTGCCAGTGTCTTCATTCATTCTACAACGAAGGCTGTCACTTCACACTTGGAAGGTTGCACAGCGGCCAGGCAGAGGCGCTCTTCACTTCCCAGACTGGGGGGGCGGCTGGGCAGAGGCGCTCCTCACTTCCCAGACGGGGTGGCCGGGCAGAGGCGCTCCTCACATCCCAGACGGGGCGGCCGGGCAGAGGTGCTCCTCACTTCCCAGACGGGGTGGCGGGCGGGCAGAGGCGCTCCTCACTTCCCAGACGGGGTGGCGGGCGGGCAGAGGCGCTCCTCACTTCCCAGACGGGGTGGCGGCCAGGCAGAGGCGCTCCTCACTTCCCAGACGGGGTGGCGACTTCCAGGCGGGTGCGGGCAGTCTCATTCAAGGGGGGCGGGCAGTCCTCACATCCAGGCTGGGTGGCGCTCCTCACTTCCCAGACGGGGCAGCCGGGCAGAGGCGCTCCTCACATCCCAGACGATGGGCGGCCAGGCAGAGACGCTCCTCACTTCCTAGACGGGGTGGCGGCTGGGCAGAGGCTGTAATCTTAGCACTTTGGGAGACCAAGGCAGGCAGCTGGGAGGTGGAGGTTGTAGCGAGCCGAGATCAGTCCACTGCACTCTAGCCTGGGCAACATTGAGCATTGAGTGAGCGAGACTCCGTCTGTAATCCCAGCACTTCGGGAGGCCGAGGCGGGCAGACTACTCGAGGTCAGGAGTTGGAGACCAGCCCGGCCAACACGGCGAAACCCCGTCTCCACTAAAAATACAAAAACCAGCCAGGCGTGGTGGTGTGCGCCTGCAATCCCAGGTATTCGGCAGGCCGAGGCAGGAGAATGACGGGAGCTGGAGGCAGGGAGGCTGCAGTGAGCCGAGATCATGACGCTGCACTCCAGCCTGGGCAACAGAGGGAGACAGTCTCAAAAAAAGAAAGAAAAAGAAAGAAAGAAAGAAGGAAGGAAGGAAGGAAGGAAGGAAGGCAGGCAGTTTTTTTTAATAAAACGTAACTTATGTTAATATGTAATTGGTTTATTGTTATTTTCAAGTGAATTCAGCACGTTTAAACTTCTCAGTTTTAATTTCTAAAATGATAAATGTTAATCAAAATAATCTACATAAACAAAAGTTCTCTGGGGTCCTCAATAATTTTTAAGAATGTATAAGAGTCCTTAGGGCCAAAAATTTGAGAACCACTAAAGTAGATGTTCAATAAATATCTGGTAAGTTAATGAATCCCATGAAGCAATATAAAGGAAGCAAGGAAGGTGTTGTTTATACAAGCCTAGTCAGGTGACTAGGTGCTCAGTTTTCTGTTCACTGTGTCTCAAATGCTTGACTATTACCATACTTGTCACTGAGAAGTATGTAAGTATTAAATCCTTTCCAGAAAGCAATGAAGTGTTCCACTGGAGACAAATCAACTGAAGCTCAGTTACAAAAGGAAGCAATAGAGAAGGTTTGAAAATATCATTGTGGATGTGGGTGGGTGAGTTAGCCAGTGGATTTTAATGAGACTGATGGTCAGGATTGTTGGCTTATTTGAGATTGTGATTATGAATTTATAGTGGACTCAATCAACATATTTATTGAGCACTCTGTACTGGAGCATCACTTCCTCTGGTGGTCTTCCTAAACTCCTTAAATATAGGTTGCTTTCCTTCCATCAGGCATATAGCCTTGAGCACAAGGTTGAAACCTTAACAGTTTTTAAGACAATGGGGAGTGAAACCATGTGTATCACTGAGCCAGATTAAGAAAGACCCACTCAGTGGTAAGTTAATCACACCCAAGAGAGTTAGTGGTTAAAATTACAACTTTTCATATTATTAGACCTCAACTTTCCCTATTATACTTCTGTCTTATCAATTACCACTCCTTTATGAATTTATTTATTCAGAAATATTTGTTTTGTGCCAAAGTATGCCAGGTTCTTGACTACTTCCGCAATTACCTCCCTCCTCCCCAGGCACCTCTTTGCCCCTTACATGATCATTTTCTTGGTTCCTTTTTACGTTCTCTTTTTTTCCTTCTTTGTTTCCGTATTTCAGAATGGGAAAGTAGCATGCCTATAGCTTTGATTCATGGACAGATAAATATGTTAAGTTTGAAGGTGACATTAGGACCCACAATTAGGCAAAGTAGAAGCAGTCTATGCAGTCTGTGTTACTGCAATACCCACATAGACGTGGGATATAATATGTGTCATTCTTTAATGGTTTCTATATGTTCTTAGCAGCCTGTCAATTTTTATGTTAATTTCTGTGATTTAGCACCACATTTGTTTATTCAATAAACATGTGTTGGACCAAAAAAAAAACAGAAGCAAGATTATTCTTTTAAAATTGCAATTAAAAGAGGACTCACAGAGTAGATACTTCCTTCAGCTTGCACTGGTTCCGAATATCAAGTGAGATTTTTAAGAACAATTCTCAGACTTCCCTTTAACTGGCTTTAGAAAATATCAGTTACGAACATTACTATCCTGGTATATTTTCTGGAAGTCTGAATCACAATACTGGAAAGTAGCCAGTTTACTAGCATTGAAGCTGAGCTGTCACACACAACTCCTCTGGGCGGGCTGGGTGTTGGAAATGGTGGCAGCAGAATACACAAGCAGCTGTTGCATGGTGAAGTGCAAGAGGAAGGAGCGGGAGTAATACTTCAAGGGGGCACTGAATTACAATTTCAAAATAATGTGGCAAAGTTGTTGGCTGCTGAGAAACCACAGCAGCAGACACAGACTGGTTTGCTATGCCACAAATAGAAACGGTGGCTCTTTTTGAGCAAAGGCAGTGGGCCAAATGAGATGAAGAGACCACTAGCAGCTGCAGCCCCAAATCAAAGGAGAATCTTTAGAATGTATTCTATGAGAAAAGGATTACTGGTCATGCTTTGCCTGTCTATTGAGTTACACCTGCACAGATAGACATCAGGAGCCCAATCTTGAAAAATGCGTTACTCTGATGGATAAATGGCACTCAATTTCTCACTAAGCATCTTTTTCTCTGAGAGTTCCTCCTAACATTTGATTTATATCTCTTATGGAACAGATGTTTTCAACCTGGCATTCTGGTTGTTCTTGTGCAACCTTGCTTCTTCCATCTCCAGTATAAACTGGAAGCTGCTCATATGCCCCTCAAATTCCACAGCACAGTGTCATGTGCATAATAGGTGCTCAGTATTGTTGAATAAAGGAAGCATAAAATTAGCAAAACTGTCAAAAAACTGCTGTCCTATCTTTATTCATCTATTTTTTTCATCTTGCAAATATTTATCCAGTCCCTATTACATACAAAGTAATATGCTAGTTTATGTTGGTTATGTTAAGATGAACTAGACTATGGTTCCCCTAAGGGCGCCATAGTTAAATAATCAAAATTAGTCTCTTTACTGAGAGCTCAATAAAGACATAATACATTATGTTGTCATCAGTTAAAATAATGGGTTATAAGATATTATTTGAAAACCTCATAGTAACCTCAAAACAAAATCATACAACAGATACACAGAAAATAAAAAGCAAGAAATTAAAACGTACAACCTTAGAAAATGAACTTCACTAAAATGAAGACAGGAAGATGGAAAGAAGGGAGAGAAGACCACAAAATAACCAGAAAACAAATAACAAATGGCAGGAGTAAGTCTTTACTTATCAATAATAACACTGAATGTAAATGGACTAAATTCTCCAGTCAGAAGACAGAGTGGCTAAATGGAATTTTTTTTAAAAATCCATCTATCTGTTGCCTATAAGAAACATATGGAAATTAAACAATATGTTCCTGAATGACCAGTGGGTCAATGAAGGAATTAAGAGAGAAATTTAAAAATTTCTTGAAACAAATGAAAATGGAAACAAGACATACCAAAACCTATGGGATACAGTGAAAACAGTACTAAGAGGACAGTTTATAGCAATAAGCAGCTACATCAGAAAAGTAGAAAAACTTCAAATAAATAACCTAATGATGCACTGTAAAGAGCTAGAAAAGCAAGAGCAAACCAAACCCCAAATTAGTAGAAGAAAAGAAATAGTTTAGAGCAGAAGTACATGAAATTAAACAAACAATATAAAAGATCAACAAAAACTTGCTTTTTTAAAAAGTTAAACAAAATATACAAACCTTTAGCCTGGCTAAATAAGAAAAAAAGAAGACCCAAATAAATACAATCAGAAATGAAAAAGGAGACATTACAGCCAATACTGCAGAAATTCAAAGGATTATTAGAGGTCACTATGAGCAACTACATGCCAATAAATTGAAAAACTTAGAAGAAATAAATAAATTCCTAGACACATATAACCTATCAAGATTGAACCACAAAGAAATCCAAGACCTGAACAGAACAATAATAAGTAATGAGATTGAAGCTGTAATAAAAAGAACAAAACTGGGGAACTGCATTAGCTGACTTCAAATTATACAGTAGAACTATAGTAACCAAAACAGCATGGTATCAGCATAAAGACAGACACATAGACCAATGGAACATAATTGAGAACCCAGAAATAAATCTATGTATCTAGTGAACTCATTTTCAATAAAGGTGCTAAGGATATACATTGGGGAAAAGACAGTCTCTTCAATAAATGCTACTGGGAAAACTGGATATCCATAGGCAGAAGAATAAAACTAAGCCTCTGTCTCTCACCACATACAAAGAACAAACATGAAGGTTCAGGAATTTCCTGAGCAAAAAGAATGATGAGGGATTCTACCTACAGAGACTGGAACATATAATAAGGCCATAGTTTTTGGTGCATGCAGTATTGGTACATGAATAAAGAGACAAACCAGTTTCCATTATGGAACATGATGGAGCATTCAAAATGGGAAATTCAAAAGCAGACTCTGATATATTGAGATTTAGCATAAGAGAAAGGTAGTATCACAGATCAATGGAGAAGGGGGAATTTCTTATAACAATCTGAAAGTAAGGATAACTCATTTTACTATGACTCAATAGTCAGAAAGAAAAATGCAGACACATATAATGATGTAAATAAATGTATGTATGGAGATAAAACAATATAGGAAGGGGAAAATAGAGTTTTGGCATTGCTCATAAAGAATGAAATCACAAATATAAAAGGTGCAGATATCATGGGTTGACAAGATATTAAGTCTCAATCTGGCTTATTTCCACAAAGTTGGAATAATATTTCCCCCAAACTCTGCATTAATGGGTAGTACTGACCTGAAGGGAAATTTATTGTATTGGAGAAGAAAAATGTATTAATAGAAGTATTAAGTGTATGAAATATATTTTACTAGACAATTTGAGAAGGTATAATTTGAAATTAAATCATTGTGCGTAACAACAACAACAAATCACATCAAAATGGACTAAAGACTTAAATCTAAGACCTCAAACTAAAGAAAACATTATAGGAACTCTCCAGGACATTGGACTGGGTAAAGATTTCTTGAGTAATACCCTATAAGCACAGTCAACCAAAGAAAAAATGGACAAATGGGATCACATCAAGTTAAAAATCTTCTGCACAGCAAAGGAAGCAATCAACAAAGTGAAGAGACAACCCACAGAATGAGAGAAAATATTTTCAAGCTACCTATCTAACAAGGGATTAACCAGAATATATAAGGAGCTCAAACAACTCTATAGGAAAAAAGTCTAATAATCCATTTAAAAATGATCAAAAGATCCGAATAGAGGCCAGGCATTGTGACTCATGCCTGTAATCCTAACACCTTGAGAGACCAAGGTAGGTGGATCACCTGAGGTCAGGAGTTCGAGACCAGCCTGGCCAACATGGTGAAACCCTGTCTCTACTAAAAATACAAAAATTAGCTGGGCATGGTGGTGCATGCATGTAATCCCAGCTACTCGGGAGGCTCAGGCGGGAGAATCGTTGAACCTGGGAGGCAGAGGTTGTAGTGAGCTGAGACCAGGCCACTGCACTCCAGCCTGGGTAACAGAGTGAGGCTCTGCCTCAAAAACAAAAACAAACAAACAAACAAAACCTAAAAATAGACCTACCCTATGATCCAACAATCCCACTCCAGGCATATGCCGAAAAGAATGGAAATCATTATGTAGAAGAGATATCTGCACTCCCATGTTTATTGCAGCATTATTCACAATGGCCAAGATTTGGAAGCAACCTAAGTGTTCATCAACAGACAAGTGGATAAAGGAAATGTGGTGCATATATGCAATGGAGTACTATTCAGTCATAAAAACAAATGAGATCCTGTCATTTGCAACAACATGGATAGAACTGGAGGTCATTATGTTAAGTGAAATAAGCCAGGCACAGAATGACAAACATTGCATCTTCTCACTTATTTGTAGGAGCAAAAAAAAAAAAAAAAAACTAAGACAATTGAACTCATGGAGATAGAGTAGAAATGATGGTTACCAGGAGTTGGGAAAGGTAGTGGGGGGAGGACGGGGACATAGGGATGGTTAATGGGGACAAAAATATAGTTAGATAGAATGAAAAATATCTATCATTTGATAGCACAACAGAGTGACTACACTCAACAATAATTTACTGCACATTTAAAAATAACTAAAAGAGTATCATTGGAATGTTCGTAACATAAAGAAAGGATAAATGCTTGAGGTGATGGATACCCCATTTACCCTGATGTGATTGTTATGCACTGTATGCCTGTATCAAAATATTTCATGTACCCCATAAATATATACACCTACTACGGACCCACAAAAATTAAATATAAAAAAATTAAGTAAAAAACAAGACATAATACAAATTTTATTTTTTCTTTTGACCACATCTGTCAAGCAACCAATGTCCAGAAGTGATCAACACATAGAAAATGTGTGAACACTGATGTTCCTTTCTCCAACCTAATAATTTACTCATCAGTCTTCAATGAGATCAAGCAGGTTAAAAAAATAATTCCTGACTTGGGAAAAATCTGGCAAAACCTATTACAATTTAGAACTTTACCAGATTTGAAACATGATTTGTTGCTTATTTCAAAGAAATGTTTGTGTTTCTTGCACATGGCTTGGGGCATGTTCCCATTTCTGAACCAATCACAGATGCCAGGGGGATAGAATACACTGATTGGCTCAGTGTATATATGGAGCATAATTCATAGGAAAAGGCCTCTTTCTGTCTTGTTTACTTCAGTATCCTCAGAACATAGCTCAGTGACTAGCACAGGGCAGATACTCTGAAAGATGACACAGACAATAAATTTAGGATGCAAATTAATTGCTTTCTTAAATATTGTCCTATATGGATAAGCAGGGTGGCCTTGCAGCTGTGGCATTTGTGTTCAAGTTCTGGCTCTACCATTTACTAGTCTTATGATCTTGTATAAGTAAGTTACTTAACTTCTCTTTGCTCAGTTTCTGCATCTGTAAAATGGAGATAATAGCAGTACTTATCTCATAAATTTGTATTAAATGAGTTAGCAGATACAGAAGTTGTTACTACAGTGCCTTGCACATAGTAAGAACTCAAAAAATGTTAGCTATTATGTGTGTATGTGTGTATATGTGTACAGAGAGGCATTTATTAATATTAGCTCATATTAATCAAGAAAATATAATACCGGGAACATTTCTTAACAGTATCCTACAAATAGAATATTTTATTTATTTATTTGTTTATATTTCCATTTTTATTTTAGATTCACAGGGTACATGTGCAGGTTTGCTACAAGGGTATATTGTCTGGTGCTGAAGTTTGGGCTTTTATTGATCCCATCACCCAGATAGTGAGCATAGTACCCAACAGGAAATTTTTCAGCCTTTGTCCCCATTACTCCATCTCTCCTTTTGGAGTTTCCAGTGTCCCAAATAGAATAGTTAAAACATTTATCAAAATCATAAATTCTTCCTAAGTTTCCCTATGTCCTACATCTCAGTGAATTTCTTAAACGTGATTGGGGTTTAAATCTCTGCCTCCTCATCTTTCTTATGTTGAAAATGGGGATAAGAATAGTTATCTCCTATTGTTATTGTGAGGACTGATGTAATGGTTAGGAGGTAAAAAAATGCTTACCAAATGTTAATTATTATTTTAGTTGTCAACCTTATCAATATTACTGTGTCTGTGGAAAATGAGAGTTAAAAAGAGCAGGGTTAAATTCACAAAAGATATATACAAGGAGAGAAAAATATTAAGCTTATTTTGCCATAACTCCAAGGACTAATAGAATATTGTCCATATGAAATAGGTATAGTTGGTACAGAATAGAAAATATGTGCCAGAAAGAACATGGTGTGCTCTTTGATTTGAACCAATTTGAGAGTCAATAGCTAGAAGCAATATAGCTCAACTGAGAAAATTCTTACTTTGGAATTTATGAGGACTCAGAATCTCTATGTGTCATGCAGGGAACATAAAGAACAATGTCTAGGTGGTAAGAATAGTTAACATTGGCATATATAACATAATGGGGTTGTAGAGTTTCTTTTTCAGGGAGTTTTTGACATAAGGCTGGTTATTAATATGAGATGGTTGAACTATCTCTTTCACCCTTAGAAATTGCTGGGTGACCTTTTAGTCATATGAACAAGAGTGAAAAAAAAAAGTAGTGAAAGGGTTTGTGAGCAATATGTCAATTTTAGCAGTTTTACTACAAAGACAAAAGATTATTCATTGACATTGTCATATAACCACCAGAATTTACATTTATTCTTTAATTTCAACAAAATAATATTATTGAGCACATACTATTCCAGGCTCTGAGCTAATTACTGAGTCACTAGATAAGAGGAAAGGTACTGTCCTTAAGGAGCTTACAGAATAGCAAGTGTCATATAAATGATCACCATAACGAGGCTGATCAGGTATGGTTCTTTTGCATACTACAGCCAGAAATTGGTCTGGCATGCTAATAATCTATAAAACCTTTCTATAAAACAATTCAGACCAACTTCAGCAAAAACTCATTAGCTAAGATAACAAAGCAGCAATGGATGAGTAACGAGATGATTCTTCTCTTTACTTCACTGTAGCTTCCTTTGGGTTGGCTCCATTTTCAGACAATTCTCCCCTTGCAGAAAAAGGGAACTCATGAGCTTCATCCTTTCATGTCCAACAGAAGAGAAACCAAGGCCTTAGAATGTAACATTATTGGTTCTGACTAGGCTGGCTTGTGTCACGTGACCATTTCTGAACCAATAACAGAGGGGTGGAATACACTGATTGGCTCAGGCTCCAGCTCACTCACCTTTACCTGAGGTATATAGGTGTGGGAGAAGTGATTTGTCAAAGTAGAGGTAGTGTGCTATTGCCTCAGGAGGAAAACATGACACTAGACTGCCAAAACAGTAATGGTCCACTATAAAGGAACACATACGCTTGACAATACAGTATATTCAATCTAAGAAATAGTCTTCAAGGACATTCTGGAAATGATGCACTAGCCTATACATTTTTTAAGATTAAGAGGATGTTGACAAAAAGCTTATAATCTAGATATACAGATATAACACAAAGAACTGTGTACTTCGGAGAGTTGTTGGAATAGAGTTCATTTTCCACTGCAGGAATTGGGAAAGCCCCCCAGAAGGAGGTGATCTTTGCAATGGATATCAAAGGAAGGGTAGGATCTATGCGACTTGCCCTGATATAATCTCATTAAAACATAAAGTAATATAGTTTCTCCTCATTCCAGAGATAAACTTTAGATATCCTATATTATCTCGTTCTAAAAAATGTATCTTAAGTAGCAACCTCTCCAATTGGAGTTACTAGAAAGAATATTGTTACAATTAATAATAGTGCTTACCTTAAACTCAGGACCTAGCACACAGTTTGTACTCAAAAAAATCTTTGTTGGATGAATGAATGAATGAATGAATGTTTGCGTGAACAAATACTATGGCAACATGTTAATGGGTAATAGATGAGATTTCTGTGGTCATGTAATGTCAATTTAAAAGACATCACTAAATGTTGTCTATGACATGTTGTCTCTCTATGGGTTCATATGGAGCCACCTTGCTCCCTCAGGTAGTCCTTTGAGGCTCATCAGTAGCATCATTTACACAGCTCGCATTGTGTGTAATGAAATCCAACCTGGCATCCACCACACCCTCAGTCTTTCAGTGTAAAACAAAGTGCAGCTTTCCCCACAGAGCATCCTGATTAAACAAATTAACTATGGTGCTGCCTGCAAATACACACACTAGAGTGCAGGAAATGAACAGATACAATGGCCAAGTCTGTATTTAATTTTAATTAAATTTCATTCTGTAGCTCAATTAATCCACATCTCCAAATGTCAGCAGGACTTAGGCAAATGGAATGACATCTGCTGCACTGCACAGGACTATAAAACCTTCACTGCATGCTAGGTCTCTGGTAGCACACCAGGAAAAATGAAATATCTTTATTAAGTGTGTAATAACATATAGAAGTCTAACTCACCGTCTAATGAAAGAACATAAACTAGGAAAGAAAATTAGACTAAGAATGTGAGTGGTTATGGGCATGGCAAATATTGCTCAATATCCTGCCTTATGTTATTTATTGTTTTAAAGTTGCATTTGGCTTTATGGCTGTTTCTTTAATATTTACCTAGTGTGCTTCCCAATTGCTCAGGTTGGTTTTCTTTTTTAACTAATGCAGACTTCTTTCCTGAGAAAGGAGAAATTGGTGGAGTAGGGTGATTTCACATAGAATATGGAAAAGACCACATTAGCTATGCAAGGCCATTCGTTACAAGAAGCCAGAGGTGTAGCAGAAAGAGTGTGGGATTTGACAAGCCTAGATTAAAATCGCTTTGCCACTTATAATATCAGATTAGGGCGTACCCAAAAAATCCCCAAAAGCAGACATTATTAATTGGTGAGACTGTTGTCAGCTTGATGAGGACTAGTTTTGGGAAATGTCTGCATAGTGTTTTTAGAAAATGTCAACATGATCATTATTGCTGGATAATAAGAAATAGATTAATTAAGATTTATTAAAATATATAAATTTTAAATACAATAATTTAAATGAATTTATTTAGCATTATGTACCAGATAACATGCCAGACCTAGATACAGAATAGTGAATAAGATATAGTTTCTTCTCTGTAGAAAGGAGGAGAACAAATGAAAAATAATCCCAATAAAATGCAACAAATTTCTAAAAAAAGAGAGATGCCCAAACAATTAGACAAACTCTGAAGAAATGCCAAAAGCCTGGGGGTGGGCACTTGTCTCTGGTGAAGGGGCCCTGAAGGATGAATGGGATTTGAGCAGATAAGTAGCAGGGGGAAAAAACCAGAGGGAGAGCATGTGCAAAGAAAGGGTGGGGACAAGTATTTCGTTTTCTAGTTCAGAGAAAGTGTTCAAAGTCTGCAGTGAAGATTGGGTAGGGGATGAAGAGAAAGAGGTCATTTGGCTGAAATTACATGTCCTTTGAAGAACTTGCAATTTGATCCTGTAGTCAGTGAGGAATCTCTGAGGGCTTTGGGCAAGGGAACACGTGACCAGATCTGTGTTTGGAGGTGCAGTGTGGAATATAAAGTGGAGGGCAAGCTATAGGAAGCATGGTAACCACTGGCAGGCGGTCCCAGCCTCTACTAAATCCACATGCTTGTGGAGGCTCCTGCAGAGGAGGAGAGGGGGAATAGGGTTCCTATTTGCATGTCTGAGAAAGGGCTAAATAGAATGGGATGAACACTGGTGCTGACTCATATAGACATGAGAAAGGTTTTATAGATTATTAGCATGCCAGGTAGGTGGATAGTTGCTGTCACGAAAAATGGAAAGAGAAGAATAGAGAGGGCCTGCTATCAGAGCCTTATGGCTAGGCATTGGTTATTCTCTGCAGAGGAGTTAGAAAAACCAGCCCCCGCTTTCCATAAAATGAGAATTATTTTCCTAAGCACACTTTTGGCCTCTCTCCGCCTCTTTACTCACTCTGTTCAGGGGCAGGAGGAGTGGCTTAGCCCACTGGCAAGTTTGGAAATAACTAAGCAGGCATTGCTCAACTCTACTCTTCTTTTTCTTGAGATCTGCCTAAGTGGGTAAGTGTCTAATTGTAGGGTTCAGAAACCCACATGCTACATCCATCCTGGTCTCTCCAAGAGTAACGATAAGATTTTTCAGCCTCATTTGATACTCTGTTTTATTTCTGATAATTTTTCACAACCCAGGTGAGCAATACCAGAAATAAAACAGAGTATTGAATGAGATAATAAGGTGTACTTACTACCTACCTGGTAGGATCTGAACCCAGAGAATGTCTGGGTTTCTGTTAATTCAATAAACAAAACAGCAATAAAAGTAAAGCTCTCTTCACTACTATAATGGCTGTGGCTTATCAAGAGGGAAATTTTCTGCTGACTTTGAAACTCAGATTATCCTAACCATTAATTTGTTACCTTAGGCTACCACTGTGATGGTTTTATTAAATATGGGCCAAGTTGTGTTTTATGGTTGATTTGAGAACCTTTATTTTACTGTAACATTATTGCAAATAATACATTTTGCAACCTCAAATAAAAAAGGCATCTTAACTTCCGAACAACTAACTTGGGCCAGGTGTGGTGGCTCACGCCTGTAATCCTAGCACTTGAGATTAGCACTAGCACTTAGGGAGGCCATGGCAGGAGGATCATTTGAGCCCAAGAGTTTGAGACCAGCCTGGGCAACTTGGCAAAACCCTTCTATACAAAAGATTTTAAAATTAGCTGGATGTAGTGGTGCACAGCTGTAGTCCTAGCTAGTTAGGAGGTTGAGGTGGGAGAATCCCTTGAGCCCAGGAGGTTGAGGCTGCAATGAGCCATGATCGTGTCACTGCACTCCAGCCTGGGCAACAGAGAGAGACCTTGCCTCTAAATAAATAAATAAACAAATAAACAAATAATTTGCCAAAAAATTTCAGACAACTGATTCATAAATTGGAGTCTTGCTGGAATAATAAAACTAAATATAAAGCAGAAATAGAATGATTCCAAATTAAGAGGAAATAAGATAGACACTCTAACATTCTTATTTAAAACATTAATTCAGTATTGTAAGTTTAAAGATGGAGGAATCCTACATAAATAAACTAAGAACCTATGAAAGATTTTTTTCCATATGCAGGTTTTTTGGAGGGATAGTGAAACTTTTTTGTATTTTTCTTTACTTTGTATTTTTCTTGAATTTTCTTTTTTTAATTTTATTAATTGACAAAATAATAATTGTACATATTCATGGAGTATATGGTAATCTTTTGATACATATAATATTTAGTGATCAGATCACAGTAATTAGTATATTCATCATCTCAAATATTTATCATTTGTGTTGGGAACATTCAACATCCTTCTTCTAGCTACTTGAAACTATATAATATATTATTATTATCTATAGTGATATTACAGTGGTATGGAACACTACAACTTATTTTGTTTCTCATAATTATGACTTTATTCTTCTATCCCCTTTTTCTCATGATTATCTAAAATCTTGACTCTTCTAATTTTATGTGTTGATTTATATTATGTGCTTACTCAGAATAGTGTAGTGCTTTAGGAAAGATCAAGGTTGTCAAGCAAAATTGAAGGTGGACTGGAGTGATGAACTGAAATTCAATGCATTAAATATCAAAAACTTACAAATAGCAGAATCAGAAATTTTGGTTCTGGCAGTTTCAAGAAAAATTTTCTAGTTGCACTGTGCTATAATACCAAATTTTAAAAGCAGATATGAAGATGTGACACTAAAGTAGTATCTAATAAAAATGTATAGGAAGTAACAATCAGCTTCAAACTATCTAATGACATAGAATTGACATGTAGTTTCTAGTATGTTAATGGATTTAAAACAGGAATCAATAATGTATCGCTAATTTAATTAGGGTGAAAGTTGACTTCACTTCTGCCAGAAAGACAATGAAATATTTGATGTTGTAATAGTCCAAATAGGTGAAAGTGAAGAAGTAAAGTTGCATAAAAAAAAAAAAAAGAAAAAGAAAAAGAAACTTAAACTGAGTTAATGAGTTAAACTGCCTCTAGCAAGGACACAAACAAATGGAAAAAAATTCCATGCTCATGGATAGGAAAAATCAATATTGTGAAAATGGCCATACTGCTATTCCCATCAAGCTACCATTGACTTTCTTCACAGAACTAGAAAAAACTACTTTAAATTTCATATGGAACAAAAAAGAGCCCATATAGCCAAGAGAATCCTAAGCAAAAAGAACAAAGCTGGAGGCATCACACTACCTGACTTCAAACTATACTACAAGGCTGCAGCAACCAAACAGCATGCTACTGGTACCAAAACAGATATATAGACAAATGGAACAGAACAGAGGCCTCAGAAATAACATCACACATCTACAACCATCTGATCTTCGAGGAACCTGACAAAAAAAACCAATAGGGAAAGGACTCCCTATTTAATAAATGGTGCTGGGAAAACTGGCTAGTCGTATGCAGAAAACTGAAACTGAACCCCTTCCTTACACCTTACACAAAAATTAACTCAAGATGGATTAAAGACTTAAATGCAAAAACCTAAAACCATAAAAACCCTAGAGGAAAACCTAGGCAATACCATTCAGGACATAGGCATGGGCAAAGACTTCATGACTATTACACCGAAAGCAATGGCAACAAAAGCCAAAATTGACAAATGGGATCTAATTAAAGAGCTTCTGCACAGCAAAAGAAACTATCATCAGAGTGAACAGGCAACCTACAGAATGGGAGAAAATTTTTGCAATCTATCCATCTGACAAAGGGCTAATATCCAGAATCTACAAGGAACTTAATCAAATTTACAAGAAAAAAAAAAACAACCCTATCAAAAAGTGGGCAAAGGATATGAACAGAACTTCTCAAAAGAAGACATTTATGCAGCCAACAAACATGAAAAAAAAGCTCATCATCACTGGTCATTAGAGAAATGCAAATCAAAACCACAATGAGATACCATCTCACACCAGTTAGAATGGTGATCATTAAAAACTCAGGAAACAATAGATGCTGGAGAGGATGTGGAGAAATAGGAATGCTTTTACACTGCTGGTGGGAGTGTAAATTAGTTCAACCATTGCAGAAGGTGGAAGACAGTGTGGCGATTCCTCAAGGATCTATAACCAGAAATACCATTCAAGCCAGCAATCCCATTACCAGGTATATACCCAAAGGATTATAAATCATGCTACTATAAAGACACATGCACATGGATGTTTATTGCAGCACTATTACAATAGCAAAGACTTGGAACCAACCCAAATGCCCATCAATGATAGACTGGATTAAGAAAATGTGGCACATATACACCATGGAATACTATGCAGTCATAAAAAAGGATGAGTTCATGTCCTTTGCAGGGACATGGATGAAGCTGGAAACCATCATCCTCAACAAACTAACACAGGAACAGAAAACCAAACACCACCACATGTTCTCACTCGTAAGTGGGAGCTGAACAGTGAGAACACATGGACACAGGGAGGGGAACATCACACAGTGGGACCTGTCAGGGGGTTGGGGGCAAGTGGAGGGAGAGCATTAGGACAAATACCTAATGCATGAGGGGCTTAAAAGCTACTTGATGGGTTGATAGGTGCAGCAAACCACCATGGCACATGTATACCTATGTAACAAACATGCAAGTTCAGCACATGTATGCTAGAACTTGAAGTAAAATTTCAAAAAATAAAAATTAAAAAAAATAAATTGGCTCTAGCAATCAATTTTAACACACAATGGGAATAAGTATATTAAGGCATTTCTGCTTGCAACATTTCACAATTTGTTTGCATTGAGCTATAAGTATTCCATAAGAAAATTCAGTATGAAAATTTGGAATTTAGAAAAAGCAACAAATACTATTGAATGTTTACTACATTTTTCAAGGACCTGAAAAAGATAATATCTATGATGTTTTGTGATAAGGGATTTTTTTAAAAATGACATGGATTGACACTAAGTTGTACTGTTGAGTTAGGCTTTTTCTTAAAGTCAGGGACCCTGAGTTCAGAGCTCCCTCAGTGTTTCTTGTAGCACTGTGGGCACAGGAAATAAGGCAACTTGTATTTACAAAGAGTTGTTGTGATTGGAAATAACTTCTATCTTGAATGATCACTACTTCTTAAGTCATATTTTTGACAGTAAATGAAGTTGAAATGTACCTTTTTCAGATACGAGAAGTTCTTTATGCATAATTAAATGATAATTCTGTTTTGTCTCAAATTATCTGAATACTTTCCTAAATTTTCAGTTCTGTTCCCCCATATGTGGGCCTCTTTATGGGAAGTCTTTATGTAAATTACAGATTTCTCTCCCACCTTTACTTTTCTTAATGTGGGAATTGAATGGTCACATTATGGAAATTAGCTATTTCAATACAATTCCTTTATTTTTATCAAAATACAATATGAAATTCTGCCCTGTCACAATTTTATACATGAAACCTAAGCCATTTAAAAGGCAGGTGTTGTAAAGCACCTATATTGTAATTAATGAAAGATTATAAACTATGAATTAGTAACAGGCTGTAAGAAAAATTTACTAAATTTTTAGATACTCATATATTCTTAAATAAATCCTATTTATACATTATGTGGTATATAATATCTAAGTAAGTTGCCTTGGAGTTATCAAGAGACTAATATGAACTACAAAAAAACTTAAAATAAGGTCAGTAACTTTTGCTTTTAGTGAGAAAAAGCAAAATTTAGAGAGGCTTGGAAGTCTAACTCATGGTCTTGATTTTGCCCCTTTACTTCAGATCCGGTGCTAGACAATCTATTGAAACCCAGAGAATAATGTAGCAATGACTATGCCACAATATACAAAATACCATGGTAAGAGGAGTGTTTAAATGGAATATTATAATGGTATAGAATTGCAAATATTTAAGTCGGTTACATCTTAAAAATCAGGGTGGACCAACTGCATCATCCATCATTCCTCTTCCCGCCTTTCTTCCCATTCTTTTTCTATCCTATCTGACCCATTTATCTCTACTTACTCAATCTTACCTCTCCCCTTCCTTTTCTCTCCTCACCTTTTCTTCTCCCTTCTTTCTTCCTTCCTTTCCATACTCTTCCCTACTGAATGCCTATTCTTTGCCAGACATTATGCTAGGCATCAGGGGAAGATAATTAGGATCAGTTATCTGTCTTTGAAGAGCATATTACTATCTTTATAGGAGGACCACCACCTAAACAGATACTTTTCGATAATTTTAATAGAAGCGACAGGAAGCCTAGGCCTAAGGAAAAGCACCTAATATGATAGTTCCCTGGATGAGGTCACTCCTGAGATGCATCTTAAAGTATGAGGAGGACTAACTAGGGATAAAGGAATGAAGAAATATGTTTCAGGCAGAAAGGACAGCATGAACGAAGACCCAGGGGATAAAAAGCATCAAACGGTATCTTTACAAGAAGCTCAGTCGGCACAGCCACACTCGGTGGCCTGGGGAGTGACAGGATTAGTTTTATATTTTAGAAGGTTCATGCTGGCAGCAGAGTGGGAGATGGATTTAAGAAGAATAAAACTGGAGTTTGGAAGACTAGTTGGGGGCATTTTTCTACTGAATTCCAGGTGAGGGATGATTAGTGCCTGGTGATCATAAAATAGGGAACATTAAACAACATGCCTGGTAGATCCAGAATCAAACCCCAGGTTTCTTCACTCCCAGTCCAGAACTCTCTGTACTATACCAGAAATACAGTTTTTTATCTTATGGTAAAACTGAAACATTTTTGTTTTGGGTTCGGTTAGCCATGAGGGATCCAGATTATCTGGGAGCTCAGCTCTAATTTTTTACATGGATCAATTCAATATTCATCTATCATGAGTACTTGGCATGACACACTCATCTTTTGCATAAAGAGATTTGCCATTTTAGTGGGGGAAAACCCAACCAGAACCATTGATGTTATATTTATTGTTACAGCATATTTGCAAACCACGTGAATATAAACCTCCTGTTTCTACAGTAAAGGGTGCAGGCCCTCTCCTGGTATAATCCCTTTATGTGTAACCTATCAGTGCTACTATATCTGATGCTCAAATAGCTGCTGCAACCACATGCCCTCACTGCTAGTGCTACTGTAATATTTCAGGTAATGAGGTAAGGGGCACACTTGGGTTCTTTATGTGCCAAAATGAGAAAAATTAATTTTAAATGCTAAAAAGATGAGACTGCTGGTGCAGACGGTTACTAAACACCACCAGCTGCTCCACAGGTTTGGAGTTTGGAAAAAGAAGCCCATTTCAAAATCAACAATGTAACTCCAGGACATGAGAAACCAAACTGTATCAGTGTTTTGAGCAAGAAGTATAATTTGGAAATCATACTAAATAGCTGGATAATTTGACAAAAGTACTGACAATTCAGTTTGTGCCCATACTATACTTCTAAATATCTTAATATAGAGAGAAGCCAATCATAAATGGTAAGAATATTTTGTACGCTTTAGTAGATTTGTGAATTGACTTAAAATACACATTTATAATACTTATTTGTAAAATGGCAGTTTCAGCAGAGCATAGGCTCTTTTCGGTGGAGACAGGAGAATGTGATATTTTATATATTAATTCAAACATAAGTGATTTAACACACACACACACACTTGCCATACCCAAAAGCATTTTCTTGCGTATTGTCATTTAAAGTATAGACATAAATAAGAAAGTGGCATGAATGAAAAGTACAAAAAAAAATTTCCTCAAATCTAATTGTCTCCCCCTTTCAACTACAAGAATTCACAGCAGGGTTTTCCAAGTTGGCCGCACATTAAAATCACCTGGGAAGATTTTAAAACAACTGATGGCCCAGGCCCTGCACCAATGCACTCAGAATCTCTGTGGGTGAGGCCTAGGTGTTGGTTGTGTTTCAGTTTTCCCAGGTGATTGTGCTGTGCAGCTAGGATTGAGAGTTAGCTTTAGGGTAGGGTTTCTCAACCTCAGCACTATTGAAAGTGGGGGCTGGATAATTGTTAGGGCTGCCCCACGCATTGTAGGATGTCTGGCAGCCTTCCTGGCCTTACCTACCACATGCCAGTAGCAACCCCTCCTCTTCCAGTTGTGACAACGAAAACATCTCCAAACATTGACAAGTGTCCACTGAGAGTGCAAAATAGGCCCTGACTGAGAACCACTGTTGTAGATAAATAAATTCCCCTTTCCCCCTTCCCTATTGAGTCTCAGCAGCAGCTGCTGTATGGAGGCCTATCTGTGGTCTCCACGTTTTGCTATTTTTCTCTCTTCAAAACTGCCCACCTCTTATCTTGTTCCATGTTCTCCCCACCTTCCAAATCTGACTTCATCAAGTATTCCGCCAAGAAGTCTTCCCGGATGATCCCATCCCATACCATCTGACTTCCTCTTCCTTCTGTCATCTCAGCATGCCTGCCACCAAAATGTTAGCAAGTTGCTTCGTAAATATTCTTGTCTTTTGGAAGATGTTCTCAATTAGACTACAAACCCATTGACAGAATGAAGGAACTATGTCTTTTGCTTATTTTAGAATCAGAGTTTTTTTTAATGGAAGGTTCTATTGCCACTTAAAATGATTTAAAATATCATCTTATTGAACTAGCTCACTTCAACAGGCAATGCCTAAGACAGTTTCAGATACGACTTAATACAACATCAGTTCTCCCAACCAAAATTCCAGGTGGATTTTTTTTTAGGAATTCAAACTTATTTTAAAATTTATATGATTATAACTATATACAGCAGCTAAATATACCTTTAAAAAGAAAGAACTGTCCTGCTAGATATTAAGACATACCATAAAGCCATAATATTAAAACTCATATTGGATTGGCACAAAAACAGACAAACTGATGAATAGAACAGAATAGAGAACTCAGACAAACCTATGAATATACGTGAATTTAATAAATGAGTAAGGTACCACCACAAATAAATTCTGTCAGAAGAAAAAGAATGACGAACTAGAAAATCCTATACGGCTAATCTTCTTGATATGAAATATTGAAATTCATAATTACTATTTGACTGTTTCAAGTAATGTCAGCTATTAATTTTGTGTTCTCAGTTTCATCCTCAAGACCAAGTTGCTTTTCTGCTGGTTACTTAACAAAATACAACCTGCCTCTGTAATGTAAGAAATGTTTGTAGGAATGATCAAGGACAGGCAAATAACTTTGACTTTAATTTTCAGATATACAGAAAGCCAATTTCAGGGTATATAATAGTCTGTTTAAAGGGAAAAAATCATAAGAAATATTTTCAAATAAAAATATAAAAAGTACAAAGTAAAAAAGAGACAAAAGGTGAAAAAATTCTGAGGGTGGAGGGCGTGCAAAATGAAGAAGTTAGCACCTAAAATAGAACATAGGGAAGCCATAATATAAAACGATTCTCAGCAAAGCAGAAGAATGCAATAATTACCTTCAGAGGATTGAAGCTTGAAGAAATGAATGTAAACATTCAAGACTAAAAGGCAAGAGTAGGAATGAATTCTAAATTCAAAGACTTTATCTTTAAATCTGAGCTGAATGGTTACTACATTAAAAAATCTTTTATTACATTTTGGATGAGTAATAATACTACTACTCTTGATTTATTGAACTTCTTTGTGCCAGTGATTCCAAAGAGCTCTGAAAATGTCTTGTGACAGATATTATTTCCTTTTAACAGACGAAGAAATTGAGGTATGTAGAGCTTAAGTGACTTGTTCATTGTTACAATTAATCAGTGGTAATGCTGGAAATAAAATTTAAAGTTCTCTGCTATCCAGTGTAGGGGCTGTTTTCTGTCTCATGTTAAATGATCCATAATTAACTTACCACAGGAATAAAGTAGATTCTTAAGGAATAATTACAGAAATCATGCCTTGGTTAAGATTCATGTTCATGTTAAATCACTAATAAGTCACTAAAAATACTAAAATCCTTAAATACTTAAAAAAAAACCAACTTGTTATTCAAATAAGACCAATGTAGATATAGCAAAATTTCAGCAGCAATCAACTGAATTTAAGAGATAAATTTTAGCTTAAAATTTTAAAAATTTATTTGTTATTCCCTAATAATATATTTAACTGTCTTCTTAATGAGTTCTTAGTGAGTCCAATTAGTATTTTAAAACAATTACTTCCAAACTAAAAAATAACCTCATGTATAGCTTATGACTTTGCAAGCTCAACACATCTTTTTGATGTCTAAGCACTTGGAGGAGAATGCTTACCAATTAAACACAAACACGATTTCTGAATGCCTAAATTGGCACCACAGGAATAATCTACTGATTTTCTAAGTGTTAGTGGAATCAAATGTTGATATATTTTAAAGTGAGGAATCCAACCAGTTGTTCAGTTACACACTGAATGCGAAGAAGTGATCATTTGTCAAATGCAAAGTTTGCTGATGCATAGTCACTCATCTGGATCTGACAAAAAGAAAATGGTGACATTTAAAACTATCCTCTCAAATAAACTTGTATTGTAAAAAATGTATATAAAAACTATTTATTTGGGCAGAATTGCCTAACTAATGATGAATTAATGCGACATGAATCACCACTTTCCCATTTGATATTTTCCTCTTGGATCTTTCATGTTCTCAAATTTGCTATAGTTTCCCAATACCTAATTATAACTGCTTTTTCTTTATTAAAGGTGTCACTTTGACAGGATTATGTTATGAATGTATAGGAAGTGGGTGGTATTCTTGAGGAAGTCCACAGATATCCTTGCCTATATCACCCCATTTTGAATTGGTCCAGATAATACTTAATTATACCTTAAGACACTGTGCACAGCAACTGCCACCAAACAGCAGTCCTTCCATTCTAACTACCACAGCACGCTGGCTCAGCCTGCACTAATCACCCTGCAGACAAGTTACAAGTTTTCTCATTTAGACATGATATATTTAGGACATTTCTATAGCAAAAATTTATCAGTACCCTCCCTCCCCTCATTTCTACCTAGTACAAACTTGGAGCTTATCATTCAATTCTCTTCACAGTTCGGAATTGATACAAGTTTCAAGTACTACTATGCACTAGTCAAGTTGTGCTATTTTGCTATTCCTAAAATACATCTTTCTGTTTTTTTTCCTTTACCCTCTGTTTGCAATGCAGTCTGCCAATAATGGCTCCCAATCTGAAGTGGTCCCTTAAATGTTACCCTCTGTGCAGCATCCTTTGATCGCCCATTCATGTTTCCACCTGTGCCATATCCAATGCCACAGATCTCACTTAGATATGTAGAAACATTGTATCACTTTACTACATGTATCATGTACTAATTTCTATATGGCGAGATTTGTGATTTCTGTGTACGTCTCAATTTCTGATACAGAACTAAATTTCCTGAGGGCAGTCTCTATTTTGTACATATGCTTGGTGTTTCATATTCAGGGGCTGCTTGATACATTTTTGTTAAATGCATGAATAATACAGAACAACTAAAACAATTATAGACATTATATAAGATTATCAATTGGTTAAGTAAATAAAATTCGAAGCTGTATGTGTAATTTACATGACTTTATAGGTCAGCTGGGGTACTGAATTAACTATTGACTTCTCCAAAGAAAAGAAAATAATTCTAGAATGTAAATGTATTAAAGGCAAGTAAGTTTATCTATTTTGTTCACTGATGTATTCCAAGTGCCTAAAACAATGTCAGGCATGTAATGGGCATTTAACAAATATTTGTTGAATGAACAAATAATTATTTTTTTAAAATTGCTATTTTAAAAATACTCTGGATTTTTATATGTTCTTTGGATTTTTATCTGACCCTCAACTTCCTAGTATTTTCGTTGAAGAAATCTAGTCCAATCTCATTTTATTCAATATACATGATACTGTCTCTATACAGATATTAATAATACCTGTAAATTAAGAAAGATACAAAACTGCCCATACTGAATGTAAGTTTTGTGTACTGAAATCCCTTATTCAAGAGACAAGCAATTGGACTTTCTTGCAAAGATAATATGGTTTTAGGTTGTCAGTGATGCAGGGAGCTATTGTCTGTATGTTGGCCTTGTGAAAGAATTTAAAGTTTGTCAGCAGGTTTACACTTCCTTGGCTATTGCCTAAGTTTAACTGGGCTAAGAAAGTTATGAAGACTGAAAAGCCCATTAGGTAATGACTAGTAATGCCAAAGCTGATGGTATCACTTTTGATCCTCCCCTCACAGCTCTTAGACAAAACAGCCCTGTAATCATAGGCTTAAGCTTCTTAAACACAGCACATACAGCCACAGCCAGGAAAAATAAAATCAGAAGCTAGAGTCGAGGTGGGGGTTAGTCCATCCTGCTAGTCCTCAAAGAAACTTTTCCAAATCAAAAACTGCAAAAGTCATGTATCAGCCAACACCAGAGAAAATCCACGGCAATTCAGAAAGCAACGATGAAAACTATAATCAAATTCTGCTACCTGAGTGGCACATTGCCTAATGCACTGATAACAAAACAGAAACCGCTAATCAAGAAGTCAGCATGTTGTTTAGGACAAGGGTAGATCAAGTATAGTGTCAACATGGCTACAAAGTCAAACCAAGCAAAAATATTGAGTGCTGACAACATTCATTTGTTTCTTTTCTTTCTGATTAGCAGACTTGGACAAGGTGGCATATCAAGGTCCATGAACAGTATGTGTGTGTTTAACTACTTGTCATTTAAAATTTAGCTTAGATAAGACCTCCAATAAGCCTTCACTGATTACCACTCCCACCTCCTATTCATCTTTGCTCCTTGGCAATCCCATACACACTTACAATGATCAAATACCCTGACTGACTAAGACCTCTTTCTGTTGTCAGTTTCCTCTGTTAGACTGTAGGTTCTCTGACAACAGGGGCCTGTCCTACTTATCTCTATATCCCTTAGTACCAGCCACCTAGTGGGTGCTTCACAAATCATAGAGGGAATAACAGAAGGTTTCTTTTTTTTTTTTTTTTTTTTAGAGACTGGGTCTTGCTGTGTCACCCAGGTTGGAGCGCAGTAGTATAATCATAGCTCACTGCAGCCTCAAATTCTTGGGCTCAGGGGAGCCTCCCATCTTAGCCTCCAAGTAGCTGGACTATAGGCGCACCCAACCATGCCCAGCAAATTTTTTAACTTTTTATAAAGAAAGGGTCTTGCTTCGTCACCCAGGCTGGTAACAGAAGCTTTTGTGCCACATGGAGCTGTCTTGAAATGCTGGCTTCACCTATGGGGGACTGTGTCCTGGTGCTGTGGCTGGTACTCAGGGAATTTGCACCCCCGCCTCTGCTTCTCTACTGAGATTATCCTGGGCTCTGACTCCTATTGCCCATAGGCTAGTTCCACACCTCCCTGGGCTCGTCTTATATCCAGAGTTCAGGTGTTCTTTTGTCCAGGACGGGAGTTGGCACAGGCTCCATTTTTACTAGACTTGTATGCTCTAGATAATCATTTATTTTCTCTAGTCTCAGTGTCTTCATATGTTAGATAGGGATAATAATACCTGTACCTTGAATGGTCATCATGAAGATAAAATGAGGTAATGTATATAAAGTCACCAACACCAGTGCCTGGTGAATAAATGGTAACTATTATTAAAACTCTTCTACTATGTTACCTTTAGCTACAAATATATGGATCAGTCTTCCGACTGATAGCTGATGACTTGTAGCTATCAACATAATACAAACCAGTCTTTGCAGACACATCCAAAGGTCTGCAATGCTATCTTAAAATATGAAGACAATTAGCACTTTACTAAATGCTTAAAACAAGCAAGCATTATTTCCTGAATCCTGATTTGCCAGATTTTACATCTTCACTAATTATCATTTTATGAATAAAAATGGGCAACTACTTCAGCCACTATATTTTATTTCTGTTTCAAAAACAAGTATAAGAATTCTGCAGAATTCAGATACCTTATTTTTCAACTCAGGACTTTCAAAAAAATTATCGTATATTTATACAAGAGTCTTGTATATTGCTTGTGTTAAAATTTCAAGGGCCTAAGAAATGATAAACTAATATAGGCTGTTTCCTCTCAAGATGTATTTAGAAGCTGAAGAAAATTATTACATTAAGGACAACCTGCCTTTAAACATCTTAATAAATGAACTTGTGAAATGTCAGTCTCCCATTCAAAGAATTTCTAGAAATGCGTATTAAATTTAAATATTTAGTAATCATCATGAAATGACGAATTTTTAAGTGATCTTACTGGTGGTGCCAGGCTGTGTCACAAGGCTGGCTGGTAACTCAGCCTGTCATGTGGTGCTCCCAGGGCTACTGCCTGGGAATCCATCGGACATCCTTGAGGCGTTCTTGCTCTTGGGGCACTAGAACAGCATTGGGCCTCCTGAGGAGGGTCCTAGAGGCTCAAAATTTCAGTCTCATCAACTTTAACCAAAATTCCAAGGAGGAAAGTTTAAAGGACATGAGCCATGTCTATTGCTTCTGCTCCTTTATAAAGCCATCCTCTGGAAAAAATGGCTAAAGGCCCTGAGGTCAACCCAATTCTGCTTTCACCCAAAGTTTTTGAGAGGAGGTGACTAAAATGATGGAAATGGAGGGACCTGTAGCTGGAAGCAGGAAAGGAAGCAATGAGTCTGTAGGTGAACGGCTTTATCTTCCAGCAATTTATAGCATCCCTCTAAGCCCTTAAGTGTTCACCATCTCAGGGATATAAAATATGGGCCCAGATTTTCCCCCCTATCTCTGATTTCCTAATTAAAGGTAAAAGTGTTTAAAAACAGTATTGGGGCCATTTTTAAGGGAAAAAAATTATAAAAATAAATATTTGATCAAGTTCAATTTCAAATAGAGACAGTTTTATTTATAAGATGGCTGCAATGACAGGAACAGGCTGAACAACATAGACACTGGAAGAAAGCTTTGAGTTAGAGAAATTGGAGGTTGATTTAGCTAATTAGAATAGGGATATTCATCTACAGCCCTAGTTGCAAGTCTTTTTAATATACACCTATTTGGGTAGAGATTTAGCACCAACCTGAGATGCTTTCCTATTTTTCCTTTGGTTTTATCTGTCCATAAACAAACACACATACGTTTGAAATGTGAGAAAAAACTTAAATTCTGTAGCAGCTTTTGTAAAAATAATGGAAACTTTTGTAAAAACAGCTTTAAACACCCTGTTTGCCAAGTCAAACAACATGCCAGTTCTGTGAAAGCTGCTACAGGTTTTGTGCTTGTCAAGAGTTGTGGAACCTGGAGTGTTCTGACAGCCACCAGAGATTATTTAAATATAAGAATAATTACAATTCTATCAGCCACTTAAAATCGTATTAAAAGACCTACCTCAAATGTGAGCTGCATTTGGCAACAAATCAGTTACTGTGATGGCCCCCAACGTATGGGTGTTATGCTGATCAACCCTCCTTTCTTGACAAACTGATACTAGGAAACTTCTGTTGTTGCCGATGGAATTTAAGGCCCAAGTACTTTTCCCTCTGTCTTTTGCAGTACCCTTTTGTGTAACAGCATATTGGAAAAGGTCATTCATTGGCTGAGAATAGGATTACTCACAGCAGAGTTATTTCTCTAGCTATCATTTCACATGCTTTCAGTTGTTTTCTAAAAGTAATACTACAGAAGACAGAAGAGTTTTCATTATTTCTTAGACAACTGTAAACATGTAAACTGGCCGGGAGTGGTGGCTCATACCTCTAATCCCAATACTTTGGGAGGCAGAGGTGGGCGGATCACCTGAGGTCTGGAGTTTGAGACCACCCTGGCCAACATGGCAAAACACTGTCTCTACTAAAAATACAATAATTAGCCGGGCATGGTGGCGGACACCTGTAATCCCAGCTACTCGAGAGGCTGAGACAGGAGAATCACTTGAACCCAGGAGACAGAGGTTGCAGTGAGCTGAGATGGCACCACTGCACTTCAGCCTGGGCAACAGAGCAAGATTCCATCTGGAAAAAAAAAAAAGTAAACCTAATAAACCTGCATTTGGGAAAAAATAATAAGAACAACCATTGTTCTAAAGAAAAGAAGAATGGCTGTTTTTTGAAATTTGGTTGAGGTCTTAACATACAGGAATGAATAAATGAATGAGTGAATAAATGAATGAATGAACAAGTAAAATATCAACCAAAGCAATATAAAGGACTTTTGTTGAAAAATATTCAGGCCAGGTGCAGTGACTCATGTCTGCAATCCCACTACTTTGGGAGGCTGAGGCAGGAAGATCACTTGAGCCCAGGAGTTTGAGATCAGCCAGGGCAATATGGCAAGATGTCATCTCTACTAAAAATAAATATTTTTAAAAATAGCCAAATGTAGTGGTGTGTGCTGTAAAAAAAAAAAAAAAAATCAAAAGGACAATCGTTTGATATTTATTAGTTCAGAGTCTTGGAATTTAACATTGCACAGTGAGACAAAAAGCCCTTGTCCTACTGACTTTGCCATTTTACTGATTGAAAAAAAAAATGAACAAACAATTCAATAGCACATCACAGACAGGGAGATGGGATCAGGCAATAAGAGAGTAGGTACATTCTTGGTAGAAAAAATTTGTTTATTATACTTTAAGCTCTGGGATACCTGTGCAGAATGAGCAGGTTTGTTACATAGGTATACATGTGCCATGGTGGTTTGCTGCACCCATCAACCTGTCATCTACATTAGGTATTTCTCCTAATGCTATCCCTCCCCTAGCCCCCCACCACCCAACAGACCCTGGTGTGTGATGTTCCCCTCCTTGTGTCCATGTGTTCTCATTGTTCAACTCCCACTTATGAGTGAGAACATGCAGTGTTTGGTTTTCTGTTCCTGTGTTAGTTTGCTGAGAATGATGGTTTCCAGCTTCATCCATGTCCCTGCAAAGGACACAAACTCATCCTTTTTTATGGCTGCATAGTATCCCATGGTGTATATGTCCATATATTCTTTATCCAGTCTATCACTGATGGGCATTTGGGTTGGTTCCAAGTCTTTGCTATTGTAAATAGTGCTGCAATAAACATCCATGTGCATGTGTCTTTATAGCAGAATGATTTATAATCCTTTGGGTATACACCCAGTAATGGGATGGCTGGGTCAAATGGTATTTCTAGTTCTAGATCCTTGAGGAATAGCCACACTGTCTTCCACAATGGTTGAACTAATTTACACTCCCACCAACAGTGTAACAGCATTCCTATTTCTCCACATCCTCTCCAGCATCTGTTTCCTGAGTTTTTAATGATCACCATTCTAACTGGTGTGAGATGGTATCTCAATGTGGTTTTTGATTTGCATTTCTCTAAAAACCACTGATGATGAGCTTTTTTTCATACGTTTGTTGGCCACATAAATGTCTTCTTTTGAAAAGTATCTGTTCATATCCTTTGCCCACTTTTTGATACAGTTGTTTTTTTTTTCTTGTAAATTTGATTAAGTTCCTTGTAGATTCTGGATATTAGCCCTTTGTCAGATGGATAGATTGCAAAAATTTTCTCCCATTCTGTAGGTTGCCTGTTCACTCTGATGATAGTTTCTTTTGCTGTGCAGAGGCTCTTTAGTTTAATTAGATCCCATTTGTCAATTTTGGCTTTTGTTGCCACTTGCTTTTGGTGTTTTAGTCTTGAAGTCTCTGCCCATGCCTATGTCCTGGTTTTCTTCTAGAGTTTTTATGGTTTTAGGTCTTCCATTTAAGTCTTTGATCCATCTTGAGTTAATTTTTGTATAAGGTGTAAGGAAGGGGTCCAGTTTCAGTTTTCTGCATATGGCTAGCCAGTTTTCACAGCACCATTTATTAAATAGGGAATCCCTCCCGCATTGCTTGTTTTTGTCAGGTTTGTCAAAGATCAGATGGTTGTAGATGTGTGGCATTATTTCTGAGGCTCTGTTCTGTTCTATTGCTCTATATCTCTGTTTTGGAACCAGTAGCATGCTGGTTTGGTTACTGTAAACTTGTAGTATAGTTTGAAGTCAGGTAGCATGATGCCTCCAGCTTTGTTCTTTTTGCTTAGGATTGTCTTGGCTATACAGGCTCTTTTTTGATTCCATATGAAATTTAAAATAGTTTTTTCAAATTCTGTGAAGAAAGTCAGTGGTAGCTTGATGGGTGTAGCATTGAATGTATAAATTACTTTGGGCAGTATGGCCATTTTCACAATATTGATTCTTCCTATCCATGAGAATAGAATGTTTTTCCATTTGTTTGTATCCTCTCATTTCCTTTAGCAGTGGTTTGTAGTTCTGCTTGAAGAGGTCCTTCACAACCCTTGAAGTTATTTTCCTAGCTATTTTATTCTTTATGTAGAAATTGTGAATGGAAGTTCACTCATGATTTGGCTCACTGTTTGTCTATTATTGGTGTATAGGAATGCTTGTGATTTTCACACATTGATTATGTATCCTGAAACTGTGCTGAAGTTGCTTATCAGCTTAAGGAGATTTTGGGCTGAGACAATGGGGTGTTCTAAATATACAGTCATGTCATCGGCAAACAGAGACAATTTGACTTTCTCTCTTCCTATTTGAATACCCGTTATTTCTTTCTATTGCCTGATTGCCCTGGCCAGAAATTCCAATACTATGTTGAACAGGAGTGGTGAGAGAGGGCATCCTTATCTTGTGCCAGTTTTCAAAGGGAATGCTTCCAGTTTTTGCCCATTCAGTATGATATTGGCTGTGGGTTTGTCATAAATATCTCTAATTATTTTAAGATACGTTCCATAAATACCTAGTTTATTGAGAGTTTTTAGCATGAAGGGCTGCTGAATTTTATCAAAGGCCTTTTCTGCATCATTGAGATAATCACATGGTTTTTGTCATTGGTTCTGCTTATGTGATGGATTACGTTTATTGATTTGTGTATGTGGAACCAACCTTGCATCCCAGGGATGAAAGCGACTTGATCATGATGGATAAGCTTTTTGATGTGCTGCTGGATTCAGTTTGTCAGTATTTTATTGAGGATTTATTGAGGTTTATCAGGGATATTGGCTTGAAATTTTCTTTTTTTGTTGTGTCTTGGACAGATTTTGGTATCAGGATGATGCTGGTCTCATAAAATGAGTTAGGGAGGCATCCCTCTTTTTCTATATTTTGGAATAGTTTCAGAAGGAATGGTATCAGCTCCTCTTTGTACCTCTGGTAGAATTCAGCTGTGAATCTGTCTGATCCTGGGCTGTTTTTGGTTTGTGGGCTATTACTGCCTCAATTTCAGAACTTGTTATTGGTCTATTCAGGGATTCAACTTCTTCCTGGTTTAGTCTTGGGATGGTGTATGTGTCCAGGAATTTAACCATTTCTTCTAGATTTTCTAGTTTATTTGCATAGAGGTGTTTATAGTATTCTCTGATGGTAGTTTGTATTGCTGTGGGATCAGCTGTGATATTCCATTTATCATTTTTTATTGTGTCTTTTTGATTCTTCTCTCTTTTTTTCTTTATTAGTCTGGCTAGCAGTCTATCTATTTTGTTAATCTTTAAAAAAAACAGCTCCAGGATTCATTGATTTTTGGAAGGGTTTTACATATCTCTATCTCCCTCAGTTCTGCTCTGATCTTAGTTACTTCTTGTCTTCTGCTAGCTTTTGAATCTGTTTGCTCTTACTTCTCTAGTTCTTTTAATTGTGATGTTAGGGTGTCAATTTTAGACCTTTCCCACTTTGTCTTCTGGGCATTTAGTGCTATAAATTTCCCTCTAAACACTGCTTTAGCTGTGTCCCAGAGATTCTGATACATTGTGTCTTTGTTCTCATTGGGTTCAAAGAACTTATTTATTTCTGCCTTAATTTCGTTATTTACCCAGTAGTCATTCAGGAGCAGGTTGTTCAGTTTCCATGTAGTTGTGCAGTTTTGAGTGAGTTTCTTAATCCTGAGTTCTAATTTGATTGCACTGTGGTCTGTGAGACTGTTATGATTTCCATTCTTTTGCATTTGCTGAGGAGTGTTTTACTTCCAATTATGTGGTCAATTTTAGAATAAGTATGATGTGGTGCTGAGAAGAATGTATATTCTGTTGATTTGGGGTGGAGAGTTCTGTAGATGTCTATTAGGTCCGCTTGGTCCAGAGCTGAGTTCAAGTCCTGAATAGCCTTGTTAATTTTCTGTGTCATTGATCTGTCTAATATAGACAGTGGGGTGTTAATGTCTCCCAGTATTATTGTGAGGGAGTCTAAGTCGCTTTGTAGGTCTCTAAGAACTTGCTTTATGAATCTGGGTTCTCATGTATTGGGTGCATATAAATTTAGGATAGTTAGCTCTTCTTGTTGCACTGATCCTTTTACCATTATGTAATGCCCTTCTTTGTCTTATTTGATCTTTGTTGGTTTAAAGTCTGTTTTTTTCAGAGATTAGGATTGTATCCCCTGGTTTTTTTGTTGTTTGTTTTGTTTTGTTTTGTTTTTTTGCTTTCCATTTGCTTGGTAAATATTCCTCCATCCCTTTATTTTGAGTTTATATGTGCCTTTGCACGTGGGATGGGTCTCCTGAATACAGCACACTGATGGGTCCTAACTCTTTATCCAATTTGCCAATCTATGTCTTCAAATTGGGACATTTAGCCCATTTAAATTTAAGGTTAATATTGTTATGTGTATATTTGATCCTGTCATTATGATGCTAGCTGGTTATTTTGCCCATTAGTTGATGCAGTTTCTTCATAGTGTGAATGGTCTTTACAATTTGGTATGTTTTTCCAGTGGCTGGTACTGGTTTTTCCTTTCCATATTTAGTGCTTCTTTCAGGAGCTCCTGTAAGGCAGGCCTGGTGGTGAGAAAATCCCTCAGCATTTGCTTGTCTGTAAAGGATTTTATTTCTCCTTCACTTATGAAGCTTAGTTAAGCTGGATATGAAATTCTAGGTTGAAAATTTTTTTCTTTAAGAATGTTGGCTGGGCATTGTGGCTCATGCCTGTAATCCCAGCACTTTGGGAGGCCAAGGTGGGTGGATCACGAGGTCAGCAGTTTGAGACCAGCCTGACCAACATGGTGAAACCATGTCTGTACTAAAAATACAAAAATGAGCTGGGTGTGGTGGCGCACACCTATAATCCCAGCTACTCAGGAGGCTGAGGCAGGGGAATCACTTGAACTCTGGAGGTGGAGGTTGCAGTGAGCCGAGATCATGCCATTGCACTCCAGCCTTGGCAAGACTCAAAAAATGAAAAAGAATGTTGAATATTGCCCGCCCCCCACCTTCTGGCTTGTAGGGTTTCCACAGAGAGATTCGCTGTTAGTCTGATGGGCTTCCCTTTGTAGGTAACCCAACCTTTCTCTCTGGCTGCCCTTAACATTGTTTCCTTCATTTCAACCTAGGTGAATTTGACAATTATGTGTCTTGGGGTTGCTCTCCTCAAGGAGGAACTTTGTGGTGTTCGCGTATTTCCTTAATTTGAATGTTGGCCTCTCGTTAGGTTGGGGAAGTTCTCCTGGATAATATTCTGAAGAGTGTTTTCTAACTTGGTTCCGTTCACTTGTCACTTTCTGGTACACCAATCAAACGTAGGTTTGGTCTTTTCACATAGTCCCATATTTCTTGGAGGCTTTGTTCATGCGTTTTCATTCTTTTTTCTCTAATCTTGTCTTCATGCTTTATTTCATTACATTGATCTTCAATCTCTGATATCCTTTCTTCTGCTTGATCAATTCGGCTACTGATACTTGTGTATGCTTCACGAAATTCTCGTGCTGTGTTTTTGAGCTCCATCAGCATATTGCACATCACCAACAAAGCAAAAGGCTTTATTTTTTTTGTTTCCATTCAGTTTTAAGTGCACTTCCATTTTTTTTCCTTTTTAATAAAGTTGAATTCCATACAAGCCTAACTATGAAATGTCTTAAGGATTAGGGATTGGGCACTGACTGGATAACTATAGATTCAATCTTTATTTATTTATTTATTTATTTAGTGACAGAATCTTGCTCTGTCACCCAGGCTGGAGTTCAGTAGCATGATCAGGGCACACAGCAGCCTCAAACTCCTGGGCTCAAGCAATCCTTCCATCTCAGCCTCCTGAGTAGCTGGGAATACAGATGAGCACCGTTACACTTGGATAATTTACTTTTTATTTTTTTGTAGAGATGGGGTCTCACTGTGTTGCCCAGGCTGGTCTCGAACTCCTGGGCTCAAGTGACCCTCCTGTCTCCCAAAGTGCTGAGATTACAGGCGTGAGCCACCATTCCTTGCCTGAATTCAATCTTACATTGTAACACACATGTAAATCCTTCTTGTTTCAGGTTAACATATAGCATTACTCAAATTCATGACTAGAAACTGTTAAGGTGAATTCTGTCCCTCATAATTTGAAATTCCTAATGTGAATTTTATTTTAACACCTAAAAGTTTAATACTGAAGGCAGAGCTATGGTGCTAATAATAATTATAAAAATTTAAATGGCTTTTGGGAGCTTAAGTAAAAAGAGAGAATTAATTTTTGAAATATATTAGAACAAGGAACAGGGTGTCAGCATTCATGAGTTCCTTAGCTAGAGCCAATAACTATTTCAGTTTGTCTTGGTAAAAATTACTAAATATTTGTATCTGTTCCTCCTCTGGAAAATGAGGGCAAAGAAATAAAAACATCTTTCTTTGATTTTTTTATAGAAAATTGACCCATACAAAATTATTTAAAAACAGACAATTGTGGGCAAATATAAAAGTCACTCATGACTTCTTATAATATTTTACAAATGAATAACCATATTGTTAAAATGTAAATGGCAAAATTGGTGTCATGATATAGTACACATAATATCTCACCTAATACAATATTGTATCCAGTTTATACATATTAGGAGATCATGAAAATACTTAACATATATATTTAAAAATAATTAATTGTTAAGATAAAAGATGACATGCACTAAGGTTGTATAATCCCTGTCTTCCTCTGTAAAGGTGCATATACCTAACCTTGGTTTAAATTATGCTAGAATGATAACAGATCTAGATATTCATTTTTATTTTACAAAGTATTTCCTAAAAAATGATAAATAGCTCCAAAAGCATATACATTTTAAAATTGTAATTCAGTCTTATTCAATTGTCCCATTACTGCTATATGTAATTTATTTGAATTAAATTTACTTAACATCAAAATTTTAAGAAAATTTAAGAAATGATGAGTCTCTGCAAACTTGTAAAAATGAGATGGTAATTGATATATCTCAGTTATTTTTAAAGGTAATGAACACAAACATGTAGTCTTGGTAGACATGTAGGATTGTGTAACAGGAAACAGTAATAATGTTTCAATCATATTAATGTTTATTAAAAAACTGCCAAAATCTGAAAAGAATAGCAAGGTCTGCTTATGTTTGCCAATATAAAGAATGAAGCTCAAAGGCTATGGCTAAACAAAATTATTACTATGTATTTCAAAAAAAACTTTGAATTTGCTAAATGTGCTTCCAAGTGTAGTCTTTCATTAGACTTTAAATAAAGAAGCAACTTTTCTGTTATAGGTGCAAGTAAAAAATTGACAAGTAGCCCATTTTAGGGGGTTAGGGAGGAAAAGAGATGGCAGAGAAAATAAAAAGGGAGACATCAATGCTGTCTACTTTGACGGATTGAGTCAATACAGCTTGCTGACACGGAGTGAGCTGAAGTTTGCTGGTCTTCCATATGGATAGGTTTTACTCAATACAGAGGATTAATAGGTGGATGATAGGAAATTCATAGGAAACATTGATTGGCTGGCCCTAATACTGAATCACAGGGTTTCCTGACCATCTTTATCACTAACAATTCTGCATAGCCTCTTTCACTTTTAAATTGCTCTTTTAGAAATTTGAGATTGAGTTAATGCTACTTCCTACTGAATTTCCAGGAAGTTAGGAAGAGAATTTATGGGTAGAAAGAAAAAGTGTGTAAATTCTATATGGACATAAGCGGTAACTGTTCATACTTAATTTTATCCCCATTACATCCCCCAACTTAGTGTCACACAGACATTTCATAATTTTTTCAAACCAAACAATGTTGATTGATTAGTTGGAAAGTAATGAGTGTGAAAATTATGAACTATTCTTAAACCTAATAAATATTTTATATATATATATATATATATATATATACTTGTAAACCAAAACTACTTACTCACCTAACAAACATTGCTGATTACCTGTTATACAAGGTGGTGTTCCTAGCAGTATGGTAGATAGGCAATGAGAACTATGGCTTGTGCCCTTGAGGAGATTTTAGCCTAGTTGATGAGATAAACCCTGTATATGACTGCTTAAAACAGAAAACATTGTGAAATATGGAGCACAGTTGTCAGACTAAGTACTTAAAGTATTCAGAGAAGTGAGTGATTTCTTCTGGCAGAAAATATCACCATAAATTTCAAGAAAGAAGAGGCACGTGAGTGGGTGTTAAAGGACATTTAGCCTAATATATGCAAAAATGACAAGGATTTTCATGAAATAGCCAAATAAAATCAAACATAATGAAAACACATTATGACCAAGTTATGCTGATTACATCTAATAGGTTTTCACAAAGAAAGACTAACATAAAACAGGTTTTGATTTTATCCCTCTAAAATGAGTGTTCAAATGAGCTGGCCTCCTTTTATATCTTAACTATTGGAATACTTCCTAAACTTTGCAATATCAATGACATTTGGAAGCCATAACTCTGAAAACTGTATTCACCAAATGCATTTGTAACTGAAAGGCATAAAAGGTGATTGTTCATTTTATCTTATTAGAAGCTTCCCTGGCCTTCATAGCAGAGCTCATCTGGCCCCCACTTCATGCTTGAGTCATGCAGATTGGAGTTGACTCTCAATTATACCAAGTCTTTCTCCAAAGATGACAGTCCAAATACAGTAGAGATAAAATACATCAAGGTTTAAAATAGGCCCGTTCAGCCCCAGTGCCGCTTCATCATGAAATGATATAATTCACTGATGCCTCTGCCTAGCCTAACATATGTTCTATTCACAGCCCGCGTCACTCTTCATTTGTAATTATTTCCCTTTTTTTTTCTTACCCCATCTTGTAATACTTTGCTTGGTTGAAGACAAATACTGAGAGGCAAAGAGTATTATATATGATGACCTGTTCCAGGGTGTTAAACCCCTGTCAAGGTTTGATTTTAACACGGGGTATTGATGACAGTACATCAATTCAAGCATCATGTCCTGAATTAGAGTATATTAATTATCACTTGAGTGCAATATGCATGAAAATGCTGTTTCATTGACTAAAAGGATCTGGCTGAATAAAAATCCATTTCTCATCTGGTTGCTTATGGATAAAGACATTTTTTTCTCTTTGCCTTGGATTGTTCTTTATTAAATATGATTTTTATATGATTGTATGAATAAATTGTCTTACCCAACAACAGAACTAGATAGTTTTAAACAAAGAAAATGTAATGGGTTGTCTCCTCTTGGCACATCTCTAACAATGTATTTACAGTTAATAGTTTAGGCAGATTATTTATAACAATACTGCCAAAAAACAAAGTTCTTATTTTTAGTTTTCATGAGAAAAAGATATTTTCAAATTGTTGCCCTCTTCGTTTAAAGGAAATGAAAGTTATAAGTTACAATTATTTTCAGATGATAGAGCAGTAACAAGCTATGTCAGGTAACACATACACTTAAAAGTAAAACTAATATTATTCTTACTTTTAAAAAGAAGATATTCATAAGAAGCACTTCAACACTAGACACATTGTTTACATTACTCATAAGTCCAACCAACACACAATTGCATATACACATATTTGCTATGGAGACAACTAGATAACAAAAAAGAAGAAAAACAATTGAGGCCTTTTTTACCACACACAATTTTTACAGTGCTACCTAGTCTTAATAGAAATATAATTTTCAGCTTAACATGGAAATTTTCTAAATCTTTTCAAGTTATAATATGTCTTAAAACTTTTTCAACAATATCTCAAAACTAATATTTAATCCCAAATTTAAAATATAAAAGTAGGAATCCTAAAACCAAATTTTACTTAAAAATTTGAAAAAGTATTAAAACATATATTACTATATTCAGTCAAGACAGTTGGTCCATATATTAGTGATAATTTCAATTGCAATGAAAAAGAAACAAACCACCACTCTCTTAAAAAATAAACAAATTGCTAGCTCTAATATCAGTGTATATAAGTAAGTATGATGCTGGAGTTTCCCGCGAAGTGGCCTTCTCAGTAAAAATTTCACAAAAGCTATTTTAAATTGTGGAGTGGGAAATTTTAAAACTTAGAAATATATATTTGTTTCTGTATAAAGAAGAATTGGGGTCCTGTAAAGTAGAAGGTTCAAATTCAAGTTGGCAGGTTAAAGGAGTCATCACAACTAAAACAACTCATTCCCATAGTCCTTTCCACTAAATTTCACAATTTTAACATAATTAGTAAACGCATTAAGTGGATCCTAGGAGAACAGGGGAAAAGCTGTGGCAATCTCTCCATAGTGAGGCTCCCCTGCACCACTATTCATCCTGTCCCTGATAAAATTGAACAGGAGTTCCCAAGGTGTGCCACACACTCAAGTCACCATGGTGAGGCCTGGCCACAGAGAGATTCATTAAAAAGGTTGTAGCTTAATACTATCATGATTTTACAAAGCAATTGATTTCTCGCCTCATTTTTTGAATGATAATCATTAAATACAGCATTCAACATTAGATCATGCCCAGAAGACAGGAGCCAGAAGATGCACATCTGTTTGGCCCAGAAAACTTTCAATAAACCCCACTTTTGCTTTAAGTTATGAATTACTAAGTTTGCATAAAAACCTCTAGCATGAGAAGAAACCTAAATATATTTATGGGGCAAATACTTGGTGTGGTGGAAGGAACACTGGGCTAGCAATGATAAAAGTCATGAGACATTGCTGGCTCTGCTTCTTACTAGTCACATGAAACGAAGACAAGTCGTTTCTCTGAAATAGAAAAAATAATGCCTGCCTCCCTGCGGCATAAGTGTATGGCAGCGATTGTTGTAAGTGAAGGTGTCCTGACAATGATAAGACATTATGTAATTGCAGGGCAGTGCTGCTCCTGCTTTTAGCCTGGCAAGAGAGGGAATAATATGGCAGGTGAGGGGGGGTGACCCATGTCAACTAGAGAAGAGGTAACACTGGAAGATACCAATCTGGTTGACAAATGTTTCTAATAAAAATGTTCACAGATCAGAAGACTCGCTGAATCTCATTTAACTGTGTTGTTATTATTTCCCCTTTCACCACAGTTTCATAGCTTCAATCTTTATTTTTTCCATTTTTGTCCTCTCTTTGCTTTCTGGTTGGTCACAACAGAGGCCAAAGTGAGCCATTAAAGGACCTCTGACAACAGTAAACATAGACACATACAATTGGCCTCAGGGGAAATAAATTTTTTATTTTAAAAAATAAGTATATTTGAATACTAAATTAACCAGTTTACAAATAAAAACATTTCAGAACTGAAAATACCCCAGCCATCATTTGCTATGACATTCCAAGTTCATAATTCTAGTTACCACAAGACAAAAGATGGTTCATAAACTCCTAGAAGCAATACAAATGAAACTACATTTGTTATTCTGCAATTGATAATGCAATTTCCTTTATTCAAAAAATCCAAACCCTCATGCACTAAGGAATAACTGACCAAATTACCTGATTAACACCTTATACCATAAACAAGTTTTTAAAACATACCTTTAAAAAAGGCTAAGTTTAAATAATATGCCCTGACTTTTTACTCCTCCAATACAAATTGCAATTTAGATTAATGGAAACAGAAAATACCTTAATTATTTTTCTAAGATCAAAATATTCTTTGTGTTTAAGAATAGAAAAGTGGAATTTAAGTTTTCATAACACATTTTGTACTTTGTCACCAAAATTTTGTCTCTACTAATTTATATTAATAAAATAATGACCAATCTTTCTTGATTCATATACACAGGCCAAAAAGCTTTAAGTTTACTTGTAAACAGAAATCTCTTTCACACACATATGCACACACACACACCCTGTTCTTTAGTGCCTGCTAGTGAAAATGGTCTATCATATGACTATGATACCATCAGCACACAGTGTTTCACAGCCATCACAATGTAGGATTGACACATGACATTTATAAAATGTCAGAACCCCTCCACCAATTTTTACAGCCTATTTCCCAGTAGGGTTTCACGATGTAAAATGAACTAAAGGCAACTGTGTGCTCATTAGCTGTGCCACTTCTGATAACATTACGTCAATTGACAATGAAACACTGTGATATCAAAGTGCAGGTGTAAAAAATAATAAGGCGACTGTTTGTGTAACAAAATCTCACTAACTGAGAATATGTAATAAATATGCAAGGAGGCAGTTTTTATTCACTGAAAATGTGGCATGGTACATCAAACATAAAACCCAAGAAAGGGTTTTGACATGCCAAACTCAATTAAAATTTGTTTTCATGACTATCATCAGACACTCAGTAACTTACTTGTGAATGTAAAAGGTGATTATGCAAGTTCCAAATAGAAGGATCTGAAGATATCAGGAGACTCAGATGGTGCCAGAAACAAAGCTAGCATCTAACTCTGCAATTACTTTTAATGTTAATAAGTGATAGCAAACTTGTCACAATGAAAATTATAGTACACTTAAAACCTGCTTAGCTACCTCCTACCTATTGAAAGAATATGTACATTATTATCTCTCCATGAACCATCCCCCACCTCTCCAATGGCCCAAGATCTTAATGCTTTAAAAATTCCTAAAGTTTGGTGAAAACAAAATAATGAATAAAACAAAATAGCGATATATATAAAATAACTATATATAAAATAGCTATATGGCCACCTGACTGGTTTTTACATATGTCGACTCATATTTAGAGAAAAAAAGGGGGAATGTGAAATCTAATTTCAGAGTTTATTTTCTAGAAAATTAATTATATCACTAATTCCCAAAATCAATAATATTTTGCATTATATTACTTTATAGAGCTGTCCAGACCAACAAGTACACCATTATAAGTATAAAATCCTAAACTTGATACATTGGAAGATGATACATTGGAAAAGATTTGCCCTCATCATTTAAAAATTGACAAAATGATTTAGTGTAATGAACTCCCTGAGAAAAATCCAGCACCATATTAAAAAGTTACATAAGTTCCATTCATACTTTTTTCACACAGGAGAAATGTCACATTAGAACTTTTGATGAATATGAAATATTTTACTTTACAGGATGCTAGGAATCCTGACCAGATAGGTAGGATGACAATTGAATTCTATCACTGTACTGACTAAGCCCTCAGTTAAACTTGGTAAAGTTACTTAGATAAACTATTTTCATCCCAATAATATTTAAGGGATTATTTTGAGAAAATATGGAGATATTAAAGGGAAATTATCAAAGATATCATTAACAATACTGATGGATAACAATACCGAGCAATACTGATATCAATCCTCAAGTGTGGATGTTGTAGCCCTCATTTCTTTCTGTAATTGTCCATGTGATTAATTGCCTTAATAACAAGTGAAGAGCAAAAAATAGAAAGAACACATGATAGTCATCATTTTCAAATCATTCAAATCATCTATAAAGCTGATTACAAACAGAGATACCTGAATGTCATTCCCAGGCATTCTGGAATAGGTACATGATGCGTAGGGCTTAGGTTCATGTATCTATACCCACCTCTACAGGCAATTCTGACAAACCAACACTTGCTACTCATTCCCTCAAGATTCTGATAAATAATGTAATACGATATCTTGTTACCCATATCTTCTCAGGTAGATTTTTTACAAACTTCTAGATGCTCTACATTCCCTTATTTACCACTGATAGTCTTTAGATCAGCTCTTCCTTTTTCATAAAATAAAAGATAGGTGTGGGAGGTTGTGGATTTTGAAAGTAAAGAGAATTATATAAAAAAAAAACTTCATTTAAAATACCATATTTTTCTAACTACATTGTTTCTTCCCTTGTGCCTGACAGGCTGCAACTTTCTACTTTTCCCCTCACTTTAGTTTTGGCTGCCTATAATAGTACCTATGCCCCTGTCACCCTCTGATGTTTCTTCAATTGTTATGGTTTTATAATTCAAATTTCAAAAAAGTTGTTCACCCTGTCACTGTGTTCAAAGCCCAAGACATCAAGGGAATAGTCCTTTCTGTGGAATATAAGGCCCACTGTGACCTGGTTCCAGTCTATCTTTCTAGCCTTGATTTCTTCTATTTCAACCAAATGATTTGTTCATGGTCTCCAAAATGCGATATGCTTTTTTTCAGCTTTGGCTCTTTGCTCACATCATTTGCTCCACACTAACAACTATCCCTGTAAATCTTCACCCCTCTAGATGAAGTTTCTTCCTTCAAATTGCAGGTCAAATTCTACTTCTTCCCAGATAAGACGATAACTACTCCACCTCAAAAACAGAGATTGCCTTCCTCTGGATCCCCACAGAATCCTCTGTCATTTGGTACTTATTCCACAATATATTATATTTTCATTATCTTAAAATTTGTTCTCTTCCAAAGATGGTAATATTGAAGGAAGAAGCATTCCTCTTATCATTTTTAGTTCCTATAGTGCTTTTTGGAAACACACCCTCAGGACTCTGAGGAAATATTTATTGGTTGGTATTATAGTGTCACGTCTTTAATAAGCTACTAAGAATAAAATTACCACTGGTAGACCAAAAGATCTACAGGATCAAAGAACACGAGTCTTTTTCACTGCAGATAAGCAAGAGTTTAATCATTTGGAATAGAGTGATTGAGGATTTTAAAGAGTTTTTCAATACTAAATCTTTCAGCATCACTGCAACACAGACATATTCAGGTGTTAGTCTTGGGAAAATGAAATTAAATTCTACAAACATTTATCAAGTGTCTCTGCTAAGGGCAAAATACTCTGACCTCTGGTACTGTGGGGGCAGTCACTCCATGACCTCTCAAAACCCAACACCAGGCATTATATCCATCACACTTGGAAATTAATTTTCTAATCTAAAACAAACTTAAATTAGAATTTAATTTAAGTTTAAATTAAACTTAATTTAAACTTACAAGAGAGAAAATGATTAGATGCAGTTTCGTCTCTCAAGGAGCTCTGAATCCAGTATTGGTTTTAAAGATCAAGCAGCCACTCAGTTACTGGGCTTAAAGTAAAGGAAAAATAGTAAAATCCCAGAAGGAAATGGAATTTATCATTATCATATTCAAAGCACAATGGTACATGTATTTATGCAGAGGAATGTAAACATAAATTCAAGGGACTCTATAAGATTTTTAACAAATGAAGCTCAAAGTTCCCTGCTGAATACAAAGATTACTCATGTTTTAAAATGAGATTGTTGATGATTCATTCAGTCAATAAATAGAGTGAGTATCTGCATTCATTCATTCATTCATTAAAGAAATATATGAGTACTGGCACTGTGCAGTGTCTCCTTCCATTTGGCCTTAGATCTAATCAGGTGCTCAATCTTAAGCGGTCTTTCAGTCATTGCCCCTTTTGGTGGAATGGGATTGAATAAAAAGTCCTTTCCATTCAGGCCCTTTTCCTCCCTCCAGAGGGAGAACTCTTTGCCATAGATCATTCCATTGAAATTGGATTTAAAGGTAACATACACCAACCACTTACCAAATTTCCAATTGGAAGCTTGAAACTGGCTACTTTCATTCTCAGCCACAATTCAGTGTGCTCTATTCGCTTTTCTTTAGTCATATTCAATTCTCTCTCAATCACTGTCCTGTAGGCTCCTTTATGTATAAACAATGATACTTTGTGTTGTACTAGTGAACTAGCATAGTGCTCTGTAGCAAGTTAGTCAATAAATGTTGAGTTAAGTTGGTGAAACATTTAATGGAAAACATGGTGCTAAGTATGTTTGTTGTGGTGATGATAGTGTGGGATATAAAGATGCATAAGACATAGTTTTGCCCCCAAAGAATTTTCATTTTAGCCGAGGAGATAAAACACTTTCTCAAATAACTGTAATATAAAGTATGAAGTGATAAGCCACAAAGAAGTGGTACAGAGGAGGTGCTGTGAGAGTTCAAAGGAGGGAGAGATTACTTCCAGCTGCTCAGTGTCCAGTGTTCTGCTCAGGACAGTGAGGATTATAGGAGAAAAGAGACAGAACTTGCTGCAATTGGGTATACAAACTCACTGATGAAAAAGCCAAGCACACAGTTTCTAGTTAAAACCCCAAAGATGCACATGTTAAATCCAAAATAAGTGGCACACTCAGTGCTATGCTATTCAGGAAAGACAAATTCATGAGTGCAAGAGTGTTTGGGAAAGCCTCTATGGAGGCACTCAGCATTGAGCCTTCCATAACAATCACTCCATTAAAAAGGGGGGTTTCAGGCATAGGGTACGATAGTGGCAACATCTCAGAAAGGAAAGTGAGAAAAGAAGATGCTATGCAGTTTCCCCTCTGTAAAAATCAGCCATCTGGATCTTGCTGTATGGTTCATCGGTTCCCTCCAATGAGTCCTAAACAGAGAGGGACAAGGAGAGTGCATGAAACCTCACACAGTATAAATAACAGAATGGTTGAGGTACTCTGTTTGTGGACAGATATCCGTGGATACCTTTAGGATTCTGTTTAGCTAGGGAATCTGGTGGTTTCCCTCTGTTCCCTTGATCTTGCTATCTCATATAAATCTGTTAAAAGCATCTTCCCATATTTTAACTCACTTCTGACATCTAACCTTTGCACCAGATAATTGACATATTATGCTCAGCGTTTATGAAATTGTAAGGATCTTTTTAATTAAAGACTAAAAAGTGCTATAAAAATTGTGAGAAAAAAATTGGCCACGTATACTAAGTTAACATGCATCAAGAAGAATTCATGGTATTCCTATTCCATCTTCTGGAAAATAGATAAAAGGTAGCTTTATCTCTATTTCTTGTTATTCTCATTTCCAGTTGGTGATGAGGTACACCAAAACTTCACATTTTGCACATTACAGCTCCCAGAGGATAATCCCTCACATTCTCAGAATGTTCTTCTTACTGAAGCATCAGGCACTTCTCCTTGATCTATCTTTGGCTCCTATTTTGAATAGCTTCAAGATATAGACCAAATGCTTTTTTCTTCTATTTCATGTTTTGTCATTGAGATATTTACAAAACCAGAGTTCTTATTAATTAGTTTAATAATTTTATGTTCATATATGCCTTATTTATATTTTTTAAAATAATAATTTTTGTTCTTAGTAAAATCATGTCATATTTTATTTTGAATGAATATTAAGACATACAAGTAATGTGGTGGGAAAACAATAGAACATAATCAACTATTAAGCATACCACAATAAATAGTGTGAACATAAAAGGACTACAGAAGTAATTTTATCTACAACAAGTCATAAGCATCGGCTAGGGTAAAGCTATCTGCAGGAATGATGTAGTAAAAATATATCTGACGAATTATTGAATAAGCAGTGCATATGAACTCTACTCTAGAATTCTGTTATAACAACTTGAAAGGATTTTCAGAAACCATTATGTATAACATATAATGAAAGTGAAAGCTCCTAAGTTTGTTTTGAAAAGCTTCTTGTCATTTGCTTATTTCATCAGAAAAATCAGACAGCCATAAGATTTTCATAATGGGTTCCTTAATTGCACTTAATACGACTAACTATACACAGAAGGCATATAACATCCATGTATTTATACCAAAAGTATCATGAAAACTGTAGTGTGCATTAAAATCATGCAGGGTCTACTTTTGTTTTGTAAAATTGTAGAAAAATTGTAAATAGCAAGGGTGACCTCCAGTGTGCAATAGGTTTATGCCATTGCATTTTTTTTCAGTAACTGAAACTTCCTTGGCCTATTCCAATTCTCTAAGAGTATTAAAGATAAGGAGAAAGGGAATTTTCTAGGTTAAAATGAGTTTGTCAGTTCAAAGCAATTGCTTCGTTTTGTTTTTGGATTTTTGTTTTTTGGGTTTTTTATTGTTGTTGTTGTTTTCTTTTTGAAGCTTATGGTATTGCTTGGAACCTTAAAACATAAAAGAGCAGGGGAAGAATCTGTGACTAATAAAAGTTAGAAAACTGTATTTCTTATATATGGTCTTGTTCAAACCTACATTCATTAAAGCTTTGAAGAATAAGCTGAATTTATATTTTTAAAATGAAAATTCAAAAAGGACATTCTTTAAATGTCTCATACTGCCACGCAAATAGCAAAACTACCTGACATAATTTCTATACAAAAATACTGACACTTACACCAAATAACAAACTAACACCACCAAAAAATCAAACTTAAAAAGCTTTTTAGAAAGTCTCTAAGATCAAAAGCTTTTCACTATAGATAAAATTTCTTTTTATGAAAAGCTAATGGCTTGCCACATTGTATAATATAATTTCTATTTGTCTCTAATCTCAACACAATAAAACTATTCACACGAAAAGAAAAAGCATGATGCTCTCCTTACGAGCCAATCCAACATCACTCACTTCATCTTTCACACTGCAGATAATACAAATCATCTAAAACTACCAGGGAATTTTTATTTGCAGATTTTGTTTTTATTTCTTTACTTGGTAAATAACCTAAACTTTGGGGGAAATGAGGTTTCTTTTCAAAAGATTTTGTTAGTGAAACCTCAAGTTCTGCCTTAGCTAGCAAGACCACACAAAAGATCTAATTATATGGGTGCCCACCAGAGCTCCAGAGCTCCTGCCTGTCAGAGTCAGTGTCACTCTCTCCATTAGGCACATCTACTTTCAAAGGTCTATGCTGTGGATGTTAAAAATTCGCTCCAGGCTGACTCTTGGCATAAAAGGTATAAGGCTGAGAATGAATTGCTTTCTATGAATATTCATAACAATCAGTGTGGACTTCTCAAGTTCTTACACAGGGAAAAGTATAAATAACTGTATGTGATACAGTTTGTTTATCCAGTTTATAATATACATGGTGTGTGTGTGTGCATAAAATGTTTGTTACTAATAGCATATAATTAATGAGTTAATTTAAAATTCACATTGGTGATAATATGTTCTAATTTTAATAAATTATAGCTTATGAAATTCCCAAGTATGAGATAATCTTAGAAACGAGTATTATTCCTTTGGACTTGTTATGATCTCTCATGTCAAGAGTCTGTGCGCTACCTGCTAAGAAATGCCTGAGCAGGCCCTGAAATGATGGACCCTAATGGCTCCAAAGGAGCCGTTGTTGTCTATTGTGTCAATATTTTGCGTTCTAAAGACGATCCACAGAAGACTTCTCAACCAGGCTTTTGCATATCAGACAGCAATGATGACTCAATCTATTATGTCAATAATATGGTGTAAAAAAACTCATTCTCTTGAATTCACACAATTACAGTCATCGGCATGTTTTGTCAATGATCTGCTTAGAACATTCTTTGAGCACCCTCAGAAGACAGCATCTTTCAAATCTCACTATCTTTTCATTCTAAAAATTTGTTTTTCAATGTTATTTTAAATGTGGCAAATTAATACCATAAAAAGGTTTAGAGCAAAAATTAAATTCACCGGATCAAATTATTCTCACAAACTCCTCCGAAATCAAATTAGATTCTGAAGGGTCCCCCAAAACATTTTTGATAACTCTGTAAATAAAGAAAATATTCTTTACTTTCTTTCCTGAAGGACACAAATCAAAATTATCAACACAGCCCACAGGGGGCTCAACATCGAAAATACATAAGTATGCATTACATTCTACATTTTCTAATCAAAGGAGGAAAAATTAAGGTCAGGTATCAGATTCTACGTTTATTTTCGAAGTTATATAATAAGCACAAATTTTGGAACAAATGGCTTGTTAAAATGTATTAGCAGTCTACTTTGAGACATCAATCTTGAATGTTCATTATATCTTTAAATACTGGTAATTATTAAGTGGTACTTAAGAACACAGAGGGTATCTGTAAAGCAATATGTGAGCAAGAAAAGGTGTGATAATGTATTGAGTTAGAGTCCAATCCAACTACTTTCAGAGCTACATCTTAAGACTAGGGAGAAGAGAGTAACTTTTACGGCTTGATATGAATAAATTGACTTATCCTAGTTATTTGTTAAAAACCTGTACTGGCAAAATGCCAGCTATATTCATGCACAAAGTTGAAGATCAAGAATTTTTTTTAAGTAGTGTCAAATGCCGTACACTTAAAGCAGGAATTCTAATAAAATGTCTCCTTTTGTAATTTTATACAAATGGATTAAGTATCATCAAGAGTGGATACAGTGTTCTTTTTGTGTATTGATTTTTAAGAAATACTTTCTCAGATGTGTCAGACATGCCTAGATTTTTGAATAAGGGAGGTTTCTTTTTTTTTGTATCTTGGCTCTGTTCTTATAAAGCAATGTTTTGGCAAAGTCGGCAAGTTCCTTAAATGAAGATTTTTCCCCCCCTCCTGGGTATCAGGAGACCATTTTAATTCACTCACCAGCTAAACTCTCAAAGGTACTGGTGTATATGGTAACATAGGAGCCAATATCCTAGCTATCAGTTTTCATACAGCCTAGCTGGACCTTTACATTACGGCTGCCCCACATTTATTGTTCTTTCATTGCATCTGTCAGCATTTCCTGACAGCGCATTATGGAGCACATGGCTACAAAGTCAGTATCAATCAGTCCACGATCATGCAGATAAAAGTAGCAGACTATTGATAATGGGCCTTAAATCAGATCATCATGGTTTAAGCAAAAGATTCTTAAAAGACAGCTATCTCAGGGGAACTTCTACTTGCCTGCACCTGTTATAAACCCTACAAGCCAGTTTCTACTACCTACCACCTTCAACTTCTCTGAAGAAATAAGAAGGATCTATTAAACACACATACACATATGCTATAACACATTTCACCATGTACAATGAAGCATGAAAGCAAAGGTGGCAATTAATATAACTTTTTGCTCTATTCCTTCAAAAAATGTGCAGAAGCAATATATATCTCCCTTAACACTAATGAACCCAGACTACCAAGCCCCACATATACCTCACATGGATAACAGCAGTTTTGTTGTGCTTTGGAAATGTCTTACTTCAAAAGCATTTCAACTTGATATGGCCATTTAACAGGAAAAGTGAGAGAATGCATAGAGTTTAGAGGTATGCTACACCAAACTCAAGGCACCATGTTAAAAACAAAGGCATCTAATTTTTCCCAGACATAAATAATAAAACAAAACAGGAGCTGCATGCAAATTTAGTAACATAAAATTTAAGGTGATAAACAGAATGGAAGCTGGCTTCTTGTTTAGTATTCCTCAGTTATCACCATAATTGCTGCATGTCTGTCATCACTAGCAAAAGAAAAAAGTGTCTTTCTCAGCTGCTCCCCTGCTTGTTTTGTTCGCTGTATTCTTGTAAAGTGGGAGAAAATAAGTGTCATTTAATGAATAGTGCTATTCTTTGTCTGACAGCTTCATATCTGTTAGGTGTAGGAGGCCTACTACTTTCTTTTTCTGATAATGTTTTTGACAGTGTGCTAAATTCCTCCCCCAAAAGGCCGGCGTGTATATTCTGCTAAAAGGGGCTTCATCTCTCCTGAATGGGTGCCCTCTTTTAACCCCCTTCAGCTTCTGTTCTTACATTAATTGAGCTGATCAGATTGAGCATATGAATTTGTCTTTGATGTATTCGTATGTTTAGTTGACGTTGCTCTCTCTCTCATTGGCAGCGGACAGAGCTCTCAGACAAATAGGACTGTTGCCATGGTAACAGGCAATAGCTAGGGATCTCTTGAAAAATATTTTTATTTCAAAATTCAAACTGGAAAATTCTCACTGGATATGGTTCTCAGTTCTAAACGTGTCATATCTAATGATGAATGCAATTAGGAATCCCACCAGTGTTTTAAATAATAAATTAGCCTAATTTTCTAGGCCTGGCATGATGACATACAAATACTAAAAAGGCGTCTTCTTTTTTAAAATCCATGACAAAGGACTTATTAATGACTTTTGTTCTTAGGATTTCAAATTAAAACGGATGGTAGGCTAATGATAGCACTTTCTATCTGCTGAAAATCAGAGGCCTAGAGGTAAACTTATTTTTTTTTTTTTAAGAAACAACTTCAAGCTGCTGTAATATTTGGTTATTTCATTTTTTAAAAAGCAGGTGTAGAAATCCTTCTATAAATGTTGAATGCTATAGCAGTTGGTAAATCTCAGTGGATAAAAAATGCCCATAGCCATTTTTAATTACTGAGCATGAGAAAAAGGGATGGATGGTGAGCATAAGTTTTATAGTCCACTATCATCTTACAATAGTTTTCAAATTCTTAGTATGTTAGTCGAAATACAAGGAAAAAATAAAAATAAGTACTTCATTATGTGACATAAATTGTAGTTATTTTTAAAACTTAATTTATTCACAACTATACAATTCCAGTTATATTAATATTTCCCCCAGTCATACCATGTGGGGCTTAGAGAACAATGAAAATTACTGTGCAGTTTGATAGCTTCAAGGATCTGCCATAATGTGTAATCACATTACAAAGAGGGCTACTAGAAACAAACCAAATTTTTCTATTCCTTAAACTTTGTCTTTAGCATTGTTCGCTCTTTGTATCTGTTGTTCACGGTGTTATGTGTCAGAACGCAGAACTTAACCTTTTGATATTAACTGGCAAGAGTGCTACTTTCTTTAATTTTGAGTTAAGCCAGTCACAATAATAAAATCAAGAAAATCCATGTGTATTTTGGGTTTGTTTGAAGGAAATGGATCTTACTCAAATTTTAGAATGTCAGCATACAAAATAATGAACAAAGAGGTTAAATTAAATCCAAATGGTAATGAGTGTCTGTAGTACACGCCATCTCGTGTTATATATGGCTTTTACATTTATATATTTTAAAAAAGTTTGTGTTTAAAGCAAAAAGATAGAAAAAAGTTAAACCTAAGACATTAGTAATTATGAATTTCTATACTTTTACTATTACTTTAAATAAAAATTTTATTACTATGGCCTAAATAAAATATGAGTATTAAAAGTTTTATTCTATATTATACTACTAAACCACCTGAAATATTATTTTTTCCTCAAAAACTGAAGTATAATATTTTCTATAATACCAGAAAAAAACCTTATATGAAAAACTGCGGAAGACTAGCAAAGAACATCTTAGCTTCTATTGGTAAGTGAACATTTCTCCCTTTAACTATATTTCCAATCTATTTCATCAAAAATCCACAGTGAAGACAGTAAATCCAAATCTACTTCAGAGTTCACATTGATGGCTGTGGCCTCCTAAAGCTCTCTGGAAGGTGAGGAGCTACCTAGGAGGTCCAGGCATGAACCTCACCCCATCTGGCTGTCCTGAGAGTCACATATTAATAGAAACAGTCCACTCTGAATCAGGAGGATGTATCTTCCTCAGTCAGGCTTTAGTTGTTCATCTGAGTTGGGGCAGTATGCTTTTGCATCCTTTCAGAGTGATTAAATGCAATTTTTTAAAGTTTATTTTATTGTTTTTTTAATTACAAAGGTAATTCATACTTACGCACAAAAACCAAAAAATATTGAAAGTGTCCCTTTATCTCCAAAGCTAACCACCGCGTATTAAAAGAACCACCAGCAATTGGTTATACATCCTTTCAGATCTCTAACCAAAACCATTTTTGAAAGTACAGGATTTCATTTACCTTCCACCTTATGACTCTTGATGATGAGTGATATGAGAAAGAGGGAAAGGAAAGCAGGAGTGTCTTTCTGTTTCTTTTTCCTTGCCTAAACTAGATAGTAAGATATGAGAAAGAACACTCACGTTTCACTTCTCACTCATCAATAGTCACAACCCTCAATTGGGAAGGGAGTGTGAATCCAGGTGGTTTCTTTCCCACCACTGTCAAAATCATCTAAGTGCTTAGAAGTCACAACCCTCAATATATTCCTGGTCTTCCAAGGTCTGAGCCATTTCCCTGATGGAAATAACTATCCATAAGTGATGTTACATACGACTCACCAGAGTACCATATTACCATGCTGAGTTGGAAAAAGAAAGCCCTGCCTTTCAGTGTTTAAAATATTTTGAAAATACAAAGCATGAAGATGCCAGTTTCTTTTCTTGCTCAGCGCTGCACAGATCTACTCCAAACACAGAGTGGCTCATTGACTTTGGCGCTGAAGGCTTAAATCAGCTCTATAAGTGTCCAGCAAGCCAAAATGAAAGCTAAACACACATTGTTACTGAAGCCTATGCTGCATTTCACAACTCCAGGGCTATAACTTAAAGACAATTTACCTCAGAAAATATAAGGCAGCACAGGGCGGTGGCAAGAGACTTAGATTTGGAATCAGAATGACAGGGTCAGACGTTTCTCACTAGCACCCAGACCTTAAGTGACCTCCCTGAGCCATAACATCTTAATCTATAAAACAGGGATCATAATATCAGCCCTCCTCCTACAGTTATTGTGCAGTGAAAATGAGATAAATACGAATGTGCTTTAAAATATACATAGATTGCATTTAAACCTTATATTGTCTATATTTTTTTAAATGAAAATCAAACCTATTGATTTTGTAACATTTTCCATAAAAATCTTCAAATTTATATGAATCAAGTGTGGATAACTAATTTAATCTTACAATGCATCATGTTAAAATATGAAACATTAATTTTTAAAAACATTACTTTTTTATAAAAATGGTTTGCTTTTTATAAAATATTTAACTTAAAAAAACAAATGCCCAATTCTTATATACCATTTTTTTCTGCAGTGGAATATGCTTTTAAATTCGTTCATTTAGAAAGTAAAAAGATTAGAGAATTAGTCAAAGGCAAAAATTAAAGTTCTATAATTCAAAAAGTTAAAATTAATGAAAATTTAAAAGCAATATAGAATAGTTTATTTCAGTGTAAAATGTCTAGTTTGCACATTTCCGAAAATTTAAATATAGACTCATTAGTAGTCTATTACAGATTATATATAAGCATTTATAGGTATATGTATGCATATTATATGATAAATATAAAATTAGGCAAGATGGCTATAAATACACAAAACCATTCTTCAATTGTAGTGGATTATTTTCTGAATTTTATTAGCAAACCGATTATAAGAAATTGGGATACATTTTCTCATACAAATAATATTAATACGATGAAGTAGGATAAGGCTACTTTAGAAAAAAGCCATCTGACTCATAGTTTACTGTAGAAATTAGTAGCCATATATGGAAAATAATTTCCTGTAGAAAACGCATATCTGTGCTTGCTAAAGCCAGACTGATTTCACCAATTATTGGAGACTAGGAAAGGGGAGGTGGTACGATGGTCTGAGCTCTGAGAGCACAGAGAACAGATGCAAATTTATTTACTTTTACAGGAAAGAAACAGACTCAACAGATCAGGAAGAGTAAAGGCTAATACTAAATTTGCTATTTTCTGCTACATAGTAAAAGGTCAATAATTATTAGCCAACATAACGTTACATAGAAGAACTAAGCAGGCTGGGATCTTCAGGAAGTTGGAAGAAGTTGAGGAAGTAGGACAGGACCAGGAACGTTGGCATTGTGGCAGCAGCAACAGACAGGAAAAGAAGAGAGCCTGAAGAGGGATTTTTTTCTTCATAATACTACCCCTCCTTGTCCCCACAAAGCTTGTCCTGGGTCAGCCCTAAACTAACATCAGGGCAAAGTGAGAAGCACCATGAGAAACCAGTGGGTAAGGAAGATATATTTCTGTAGATGATAGCACCAGGCTTGATATTGATGAGAGATAAAGGGAAAAGAAGTAAGTCCAAGTGTGGTGACTGAAGCTAGGGGCTGGCTGTAAACATTTGTGTTTGAAGTGACAGTTGACTCAAAGGAGACAAATAGTGTTCCTTGATCACTCCCTCTCTCCCTGAGAGCCTCACTTGGCTCTCAGAACACCATATTCTGCTAGTTTTTCTCCTACTCCAGTGACCATTCTCAGTCTCCTATCTGGATCCTCCTCCTTCCAACTTCTAAATGTTGGAGTGCCCTAGGCCCCCAGATCTCAATCCAAGATGATTTTAATCAGGTCCATCATGGCTTATACATACCATCTGTATGCTGATTACAGCCCACTAATTCCAATCTCAATCCCTCCTGAGTCCCATATTACCGTGTCCATCTCCTACTCTTCCTAGATGTCTTAAAGCACTATCAAACGTAGTATCTCCAAAAGAGAATTCTTGATTTTTCCACAAAACTTGGTTCTCTCCCAGGTTTTCTCATCTCAATAATCATACGCTCATTCATATAGTCGTTCAGGCCAATAGCCTGGGAGACATCCTTGATTTGTTTCTTTCATATCTCACAATCTATCAGCAATCTTTTGAGTTCTATTTTTCATATCGTTTAACTCAAGATCTTCAAAACAGATGCCAAAGTCCAATTACTTTTTACTATCTCCATCAACCTAATTCCAACTTTTCTATTTCCACTCTTTCTACCTTGAGTCTATGCTTCTTATAGCAGTCAGACAGTATTTTTAAAGTATAAGTCAGATTGCCTTCCTTCAACTCCAACACCTTCCAAAGACTTGATATCATACAAAATCAGCCTACCATGCAATCTGGTCTCTGGTTACCTCTCTGACCTCCTCTCCTTTCTCTCTCCCCCTACTCATTTAGCTCCAGTCCTAAGGGTCTTCTTGTTCTTCCTGGACTATGTGAAGCTTGTTTCTGTCTGTGAACAGAATAGCATATGCTGTTCCCTCTGCATGATGTGCTTGTCCCCAGAAATTTCCATAGCTTGATCCCTTGGATCACACAAATATTTTCTTACAGATGTCTTCCCTGGTTTTCCCACTTTCAAAAGCACCTACCCTGTATCTGTATGTGCTTTACTTCATAGCTTTTATTACTACCTGACATTATGTTACTTTTTTATTGATACATAATATTTGTACATATTTGTGGGGTACATGTGATATTTTGTTACATGCATAGAATATGTAATGATCAAGTTAGGATGTTTAGGGTATCCATTACCTCTTGTATTTATCATTGCTATGTGTTAGGAACATTTCAAGTCCTCTCTTCTAGCTATTTTGAAACACATGATACATTGTTATTAACTATTGTCACCCTACTCTACCTTCGAACACTAGAACTTAAATCCTCTAAGTGTATGTTTGTACCCATTGACCAACCTCTCTTCATCCAACCCCCTCACCACCACCCCATAACCCTGCACTTCCCGCACCCTTCCCAGCTTCTGGTATGTTATTCTACTCTACGCCTCCTTGACATCAACATTATGTTACATATTTATTCACTGGTTTATTGTCTGCTCTTCATAGAATGTGAACTTTATGAAGGTAAGGATTTTATCCAACTGGCTGTCTGTCTACCCCTCTACAGCCTAAAATGGTTGTGATCCAAACTAGGTACTCAGTGTATGTATGTTAATTGCTCATTCAGACACGCCAAATCTTTCATGATTTACAATAGAAAAATATTGGTTACTCATATTGACACATATAAATCTTGTTTTACAAAACAAAAATGTTATGTTACATGGACTTTAATCCTTCTTTCAGAATATACTTTACACAATTTTTTTGGAATAATTTTCTCAACCAGCCTGATTCTTCAAAAGCAGTTAAGACTTTTAAAAGTAAGTACTTTCTAGAATTATGCTACAGGAGAGGGGAAAATGAAAAGGCTGACAAATTCTTTACTCTTATATTTTTAAAATGTGTTCTGAGATTTAAGAAGTAGTTATGTAACTTTTCCTAGTGAGATTTTGTTAAATATTTTACTATTTGACAGTTTGTGTCACAGTTTTTCACACTGTATCTGGAGTTATGAATCAAACTATAAATGGCCTACTACTATGATCTAAAGTAAAAATTCCAAGGGTAAGGAGTTCATTTATTTTAATGGGTTAAATACCGCAAGGTTATTGGCTACCTTTTGCACAAATACTAAAGCCCTTTGAGAGCTACAAAATTGAGTATTTGATTTCATTTACTTGTCATGTACTCAAAGTGAGTAGCTAACAACAAAATTATCTTTAAATATATAAATACCACTACTAAAATAACTGATATCTATAAAGTGATTACTTTGGGTCAGCTATTATTTGAAGTCCTTTATTTGATAAATCATCTGATCCCTGAAACAACCTTACAAAGTAGCTCCATTATACATATAAGAAAAGTGAGGCACTGAAAGGTAGGCTGTCCAAAATCACACAGCTAGAAGATGGTAGAGCTGAGATATGAGTCTAAGCAAAGCATGTAAACCCAACCACTATGAAATTATATCATTTGCAGCTTGTTCCATGATTCTGCCAGCAAAATGTACATTAGTTAGTAAAACACAGTTTTCATATGCAACAGATTACCACTGATGGGAAGTTTTTCCTCATACTGTACACTGAGGGCAGTGAATCACCCTTTTGTTCTGAAAATGTTGGTCATGGTAAACGGTTTATTAACACATTGCACATCTTCTAGTTGTCTTCCATTCTTTAAAGATACATTTGTTAAAATAACATTTAACAGAAAATACATTTTAATTAGTGATACTGGAGGAATAGAATTCCTAGAAGAGCAAGACTTTATCATAGAAAATTAAATTACCAATTATTGTGACATAAAATTTTATTTTAAATGTATTCCCTACTCTGAATTCCAAACAAACTAAGGGCATCATACTATATAAATATTATCTTAAATTGGTTTTTACACAATTTTAATACATCAAAGGCCACACAAAAATTTCAAGAGGCATGTTAATGATGAATTATGTGTTTTTAGGGTCTTTAAAACTAAATGTTTTTTAGCATTTTATCTGATAGCCAACAACTTTTTGAGGTCGTTCTCATTGTAAAGTAGAAACCAAAGAAATTAAAAAATTATTTGGACTTTAAAACTCTTTTTAGCACAGAATAATACAGATGTACTAAACCACATTAGGCATTGATTTCTTATCCATATACTTTTTAGCAGCTTAAATTTCTGTGCCATGGATATATTTGTCTTTTTAGGTTATTTACCTAAAAAGACAAATAAATAATAGCTTGCAATAGGGCAAAGGGTCCCCAGACTAAATCAAGATTACTCATACGTAATCTAACTGCCAAATAGGGCCAACATCCATTAAACATATAAGCTAATACTTTTTAAAATCACTATAAACATCCTATATGTTAGATTGTTCAACACTCTGCATTCTACAGGCATGCCTTGCACTCCAGCTGTAGCAGTAAAATTACTGAAACTGTAATTCTCTTAATATTTAAATAATATATTAAAATTTAATCTTCAGCACCTGGAAGAATCTGTTTGTGTGCCAGCAAATGAGGTAGCTGGGCCTGGAGCTCCTATACATATGGGACTCAAAAACAACCTATCACAAATAATTACTAAGCTAGAGCAGCTGTAGTCACTACTGTAATAATTTAAAAATCAGGTCAAAGTTGCTAGAATTCTTTTCCATTTTCAAGATACCTTGCACATAAATTCTGTGATGCTTATCCTTTTCTCTTTTCCATATTTTATCAGTTATTCATTTTTATTGATAATCATAGATTGAGGTGGAAAGGACAGCAAGGGCATTCTGTGAACTTTTTTTTTTTTTTTAAGTTGGTGATGTTAAAAGAGATTAAGCTCCTGATTTCTCGGGTTTTTTAAATGGCTTCCGTGAATGTGCCAATGCAAAAGCATATGTATTTGTCACATCTGTTTATGGTAAGGATTACATACTCTGTGAATAAACAAAACTAAGGCCTATTTACTGCCCTCTGGATATGGCTTTCCAACACACATTGTGTGTGTATAATATATGAGTCTAAATAGAGATACACTCACACATATCATTAACAAAATACTCTTTAATGTATCCTCTCTGTGTATTGTTATTTTGTCAAATCATGATGCCATCTGGTTCATGTACAAAAGAAAAATACAAAAATTATAAGTTTTTCATTTATTAAATTTGAACAAATTACTGAGGGATGAGGCTAGTGAAGATTCAAAAACATTTTGTATATTTTCACACCTATGAAAATAAAACATTTTGAAAGGATGTCTTATACAGAGGCAATTCCTAAGTTCACAACCCTATCTGGAACTGGTTACATGTTATGTCTCTCCAGTCTCTCAGCATTCCTCATCTACTTACTGAGAAACAAAAATCCAAGAGAGCAAGGGACATTTGGGATTTTTTTTTTCATCACTTTAGTGAGATTTACATTGCTTTTCCCAAAAGCTCCAGACCAAAAAAATAAATTAATTAATTAATTTGAAAAGTGTATTCAGTAAAAGAATGGCAATGGCAAGACACTCCGTTTAAATAGAAACTTTAATTGCTTTGAGTTAATTTTAGATTTCCAATCCGATTCTTGGATATGAAAAAACATCTAAATATCTGTTTTTAGAAAGCGTCTAATGGCATCCTACACCTGATATTTAGAAAGAAAATAAGATATTTTGTTGGAGGGAAAGATGGAGATTAGGGGATAGGGAAAAAAAATGTACCAAGAATTTATACCCTATTACCTTCAATCATTTTGATGCAAGTCATTCATACCACCACCATGCTAACAAGACATCCAATTTACTAAACAATGAATACTGAAAATACATTTAAAAGGTACAAATGACTGTCCAAAGAATGACACTGAAAAATATTAAGTAACAGCTCTACCTCAAGATAAGCCTCACCATTAAAGAGTTTTAATGAAGAGAGCCTTCAAAGGCTAAATCAGGAGGCATTGATTAGATTGCCTCCAACTTTGTGTTTTGACACCTTCGTCTTTCGTGGCATTATATTGTCTCTGTGCATCTTACAAAGGAAGCATTTTACTAGGCCCACACAAGAACAGGAGACAGCAATGCTTATAAAAGAGACTGTCAAGGGTGTGAGCCAAAATGGGTCTCATTTGGATTTCAAGTGAAGAAAACTCCTAATGCATTTCATTACAATGTATGCGAACCTCTGAAAAGAAGGATGGATTGGGATTCTCATCCCTATTAATTTATTGAAATGGATTCAGTTTTTTCTTGTATATCAAGAGAGACCATGTGTTTCAAGCAAGGTAACAATATTATAGTTCCAATAACCAAATATGCTATGATTCCGTATGCCCTTCTGTGAGACAAAGAGGATGCAATTTTCTTGATAATTGGGATTTGAGTTCAAAAATAAATCCTACAATAGCATGGCAACAAATAAATATTCTTTGTTACTATCAGTTTTAAAGATATGATCAAGCTGCTACACAACAGAGGAATTGATTCAGTTTTTGTTACCAGAGCAGATTTTTTTTTACCATTTTAAATCCTATTTTCCCCTTACTACTGTCATTCATATATTGACTTTTTATTTCATTGAGAAATTATGTGCATGATGTAATTAGGATAACACCAATGAAAGTCAAATTTTATTAAAAGATAATGAAAAGAAAATGAGACAAGGTCACAGCATTTTAAGCATTACATTGTAGTCTACCTATATACCTTTCTTCGTAAGCATCTTCTAGTCAAAGGCACCTATTAGGTAATTCATCATTAAAAAAGGGTACCTATTAGGTAATTTCTGGTTTAAAAAGAAAGCACTTATATTTGGCCGATTCTCCAAATTCATTAAAATGATACCTGCCACTAAAAAAAATTCTGAACCCTAACTACAGAGAAATGCCATGATCTAATGCTCTTAGACATCCCAAATAATTTCATAAATCCACAGGATTACAAATATAAGACATATGCTCTCATTGCTCTTTAACACCATTAACATTTAGAGATGATTGATTATGTTATACCAAAACATTCAGTGAATTCAAAGTTGATCTATTTTTTATGTAAATCATACAACCTGCTAGTCAAATTAAAGGTTAAATATACATAAAGTCTTAGAATAAAATACAGATAATCTTTCACATAGAACATGGACCTATGGTATACTCAAATGTAATAGGACCATGGATTCATACGTTGCCTTCTAATTAAATCCAGAAAAACAGCAGGAGTATGCCCTCCTTATGTTATTATACATTTAATTCCAAATGGGAATAATATAGCCACAGCTAAGTAGAATTTAAAATTATGGCTAGAAAACACAATTGAAAATAAATGTACATTTTCAAACTTGAAAAGAACTCTCTATAAAGAAATTCATATTCATCATTTAAATTTTCCCATGGATGTGACTATAAAGTAGGTGCAGAAATAATACATATAAATCAAATATTCAGCATGTGCACATACATGTTGATGTATGTATCAACACATACATTATTTAAGCAATAGAAAATTATAAAAATTCTAACAGCAAATCTCAATTAACTTTAGTATATGATTACTTTTATAAGAAAGTTTATACAGTTCCCTGTAATACATACAATAGGGGAATTTTTGATGAATTGTAATTAAATTAGAATGATACATGCTTCTTATTTTTATCTTGACAGTTCTTGCATTCTCAAGCAGAGAATTACATATAAATATACAGCAGGTTACTTGTTGAATAATGTATTTCAAGTACTTAAAATTATGGAGGGAATTGCTGAAGATCTACATGTGAATACATATTTTGGCCCTAATTTTCATTACTGCATTTCTTCAACTGAAGGTATTTTATAATCTACTTACAAAGCAGTTAATATCAGAGTTTTTTTGCAGAACATAACAAAGGTAATAATACTACCTTTATGATATAAACTTTATGACATTATGAATAAAACTGACAAGTATAAAATTTGATCCATAAAATAAGTGATATACTTAATTCACCTTTTTAAAGATATTATGTGTTGCTCCGTTTTTTTGACAAGGCTTCCATTCATACTAGAGACATGTTGAAAAACACTATATTTTCTCTCAATAAGGAAAATCACTTTACCCACTATCATGCTTGCTCTGTCTCAATAAAAAATCAATCATCAAATGCTTGCTTCCAAGTTTTACTTGTTAAACTGCCAATTTATGCATACGGTTTGGCTCAGCAGAAATTCACTCAGCAGCATTTCTTTCATTATTATAATTTTGTACATCTCATAAAATGCTTTAAACTTAGGAGGTAGGGGGAGTTACGAAAGTTTATAAGTGCTTCTACGAAGCATTTAATGTGATAGCTAAAGTATAGTGGTAAGATGAAGTTCCAAACCATCATTTTTAAAGAAAAAGAAAAACTATATCGTTTCTGTGGTTTTTCAAAGTAATAAAGGCCTGATTGATCTCACTGACTAAGGCAATTGAATCGGTTGTCTAAATGGTAGTAACGTCAATGTCAGATATGTGGTTATCTTTTCATCTTGGCCCATTCTTGAATGTAAAAATCAGATGTTTGAAGGACATTTCACTGACCTGTTATGGCCTCTGTAACTCTCAAACACAATACTGGTATTCCTTATATAAGTGCCACATTTTGGATAAAACCCGCTTCATCAATGATGCCTTTGCGACATCTGGCGGTCCTTAGGATATATAAAAATTACTTTTTGTTTTTCCAAATCTATCGGTACTTGAAATTCCAGTCCAAAAGGCTTTGATACCCCCTAGCGGGGGCACAAAAGCACTCTGGCCTGTAAACTAGGATGTGGACTACCATGAATCCATATGGTGCAAAAGGTCACAAATCTTGAGATGTGGTGACATCATGACAATAAGACACTTTCTAGACAGAAGCTGACCCATTTTGAATATAAAAAGGACCCTGATCACATGTTCCCACACATTTAAAACTATAGAGAAAAAAGAATTATGCTAAGTGGTCTATGCAGAAGCTGAATACTGGTGTTTGAGGGTACCTATAGTTCTCACACTTAAGGAATACTATATGGGGATTTACAGCAAGATTGCTTTAAATGATCTAAGAGCTCTGATTTTTTATGTTATAAGTTGATGCTCAGCAAATGTTAATAAGGGGTGAGAGGTGGCTGAATGGCAGGGTGCATGTTTCTATGTACTCTTCAGTTCCTTTTTAAATTATTAATCCAGCCATACTGAAGCTTGTTCTACATGCTTCCACCTTTATTTACATTTCCAGGAAAGCACAGAACATGAATACTACTTTATGAAGAAAAAAAAACCTGTCTTTTAGATTTTATTCTTATTCTATAGGCAATTCAGTATGAGGAAGGGGAAATAAAAACTCATTTCTATCTCTTCATCACCCTCTCTACAGGTATATTTGTTATCCACAATGAGAAATCGTGACTTTGCTGATTTTTTTGTTCAGTCCAAGAAAATTACATGTGCTATACAGTTATCTCTCATTTTTCCAAGTCCCAGTAAAGTGGCACACTTGACAACAATAAAATCAAATTCAAATGTACTGTGTTGGTTCCCTGTTTTCAACCTTCTTTTCAAATATTTGCCTGAAAACCTATATTATTTTGGGTATAAACTAATACTTTCAAGAGGGTTTTTGGAGTAAAGAACTCATGTTTCTGGCAAGGCGTGGTGGCTCATGCCTGTAATCCCAACACTTTGGGAGGCTGAGGTGGGCAGATCATGAGGTCAAGAGATCAAGACCATCCTGGCCAATAAGGTGAAACCCCGTCTCTACTAAGAATACAAAAATTAGCTGGGTGTGGTGGTGTGGGCCTGTAGTCCCAGCTACTCAGGAGGCTGAGGCAGGAGAATCGCTTGAACCCGGGAGGCAGGAGTTGCAGTGAGCCAAGACTGCACCACTGCACTCCAGCCAGGTGACAGAGCTAGACTCTGTCTCAAAAAAAAAAAAAAAAAAAAACTCATGTTTTCTAAATCTTACTTTTATAATCAATATTTAATATGTATGTCATCTCTGATTTTTTTCAAGTCATCAATAGTTTATAGGCAGTCATTGTAATAGATAATAGAGTCACCTCTTCTGACACAGTAACAAAATTTGTTGTATTAAGCATATATTACTGCATTGCATTTAAAGGTATTTTTATGTTTCATAATTCAATTTATTATCATATATAAAGAACATAAAAATTAATCTTGCAGAAATGGTTACTAATTTATATGTAATTATAAAAATGTTATGTATGTTATAAAGTTCTTAGGTGTCTTCCATTAGTTACATACTGCTCTTACAGTGGTAATAAATTCCTTTGATAGTATTTATAGGCTAAAATTGTAAATATAGATCTTTTAAAATGATTCCATTTTCTCACCTTTAACAATACAGGATCTTATAGAACAATAAAGTGAATAGAGATTGATATTGCATTCTCTTGTCATTGTTTAAAAGGAGATTGATTAAATGAGAACATAGCGTGATATAAAAAAATCAGCATGTACTACTTTTAAAAATAAATAACAGGAATAAAGTCATAAGATCAATTTTTACTATATTATTTACTAATATTTTGAATTACAATAGATTGATAATAAAATACCCATTATAATAAGATATATTGAGGAAAATAATGGCATTTAGTCAAATACCATTCTCCTTTGCTCCAAATGCACTTTGTATAATAAACGTTACAATGACAGCTAGAAAAAAAAACTACAGATATACCTTTGCAATAATTACAAGACTTAAATCTTTTCAAATGTTAAAGGAAAAATTTTGATGAAGAATAATAACAAATATAAGTCCTATTTAAAATTAGTTATTAAACTAAAAGTATGTTTCAAATATGACTACACACATAGATATAAAGACATAAAGTCACATTTCTAAAGTAAATTTTATTGTTTTGTTAGGTGTGTCTTTTAGAAACAGGTTTCTAGGTGGTTATGGGGAAATACTACGCAACTTCCTGAGGCCACACCAAGAATTGTCAAAATATATCCTATCCTCAAGTCTAAACCCAAAGAAATGGAAATTTTGCCACATTACCTCAGTATTTATTAAAGTTATTTGGTTTTCTGAAGGTCATGTTGGGAGCAGCAAAAAGAGGAACAGACATAGAAGGATTTTTAAAATTGAGAAAGTAAGATAGAAACAAACTAAAGATAAAAGATATAAGATATGGAACGCACTGAAAGCAATCCAACATAAGCATAATTGGTGTCCCTAAAGAAAAGAACTGAGCAAATGAAATGGGAAAAATATCCAAAGATATAATTTAAGAAAACTTTCCAGAAATAATGTGAGACTTGAATATACAGATTGAAAGGACATAGCATTTCCTTGGGAAAATTAACACAGAATGATAAAAGCAAAACATATGCTGGTGAGATAACTGATCTTCAAAGTAGAAATAATTATTTGGCCTTTCTGGTAAAAATATCAAGTTGTATATGTATGTGAATGTACTATATTTTGAAATGTAGAGTTCTGGTTTGGGAGAAAATGGAGTAAGTCTACTGTAGTTGATTTCTCACATTGATAGAACTAAGAACACTAGACAAAATAAAAAACAAAACAAAATTACTTAAGGACTATGGAAAGTAAATAATATGCAAATTAGGAAGGGAAATCAAGACGTGAATAAAGACCTATCTGGTGGCAGCAAGTTCCTTAATTTTTTCTCTCCCTTTTTTTTTTTTTTTTTTTTTTGCCCTACAGTAGATTGAATCAGAAACTCTATAGCAGATATATTATCTTACACAAAATAAGCCAGCACACAAAGACAAATATCCTATGTTCTCACTTATATGTGGGAGCTAAAAAATTTGATCACATAGAGGTAAAGAGTAGAAAAATAGATAACAGATACTGGGTGAGTTCTGGAGACAGAGTAAGATGAAGAGACCCTGTTTAAAGGGTACAAACATACAGTAAGATGGAATAAATTTAATGTTTGATAGCAAAGTAGGGTGACTATACTTAACAAAAATGTAGTGTATTCGGGTGATGGACACCCTCAGTATCCTGATTTGATCACTATGCATCTATATATGTAACAAAATTTCTCCTACCCAATAAAGCACAATGTGGTAGTACTAATAGGTGAAATGGACATAGAATAAGGAAAGACACAAAACTAGCAAGGACATAGAAGAGGTGAAAAATATTAACCAACGTGACCTAACTCATATTTATAGAACAGGTCTCCCAGTGATAGTAGAAAACATTCATTTCAAGTGCACATATAACATAGACCATATTCTGGGCCGTATAACAAAATGTAACATATTTAATTGAGTTGAAATCATATAAAATATGTAATCTGATCAAAACAGAATTGAAGTAGAAATCAATAACAAGGATATCTGGAAAATTGTCACAATGTACTCAAATATTAAAAATGTAAATAACCCACGGCTCACAAAGGAAGTCTCGAGGGCAGTTAAAAATATTTTTAGTTAAATAAAAATGAAAAACAACATATCAAAATTTGTGAGATGCCATTAAAGCAGTGCAGGGAAATTTATAACATTAAATGCTAGAAGTTGAAAAGAGAAAAGGTCTCAAACCAATCATCTAAGATTATAATATAAGAAATTAGAAAAAAGCACAGCAAAATAAATAAATTATGAAAAGAATAGAAACAAATAAAACTAAAAACAAAAAAATAGAGAAAAATCAATGAAATCAAAAGTCAGTTCTTTAAAAGTGTTGATTAAATTGATCAATCTTTTCGGACTTTCTTCACTTCCCCCCAAAAAAGAGAGAGAAGACACAATTTACTACTATCAGAAATGAAATGAGGGGCCAAGCACTGTAGGTCACACCTGTAATCCCAGCACTTTGTAAGTCAGTTCTTTAAAAGTGTTGATTAAATTGATCAACCTTTTCGGACTTTCTTCCCTTCCCCCCAAAAAAGAGAGAGAAGACACAATTTACTACTATCAGAAATGAAATGAGGGGCCAAGCACTGTAGGTCACACCTGTAATCCCAGCACTTTGGGAGGCGGAGGCGGACAAATCACCTGAGCTCAGGAGTTCAAGAACACCCTGGCCAACATGGTGAAACCCCATCTCTACTAGAAATACAAAAATTAGCCAGACATAGTGGTGGGCTCCTGTAATCCTAGCTACTCAGGATGGTGAGGCAGGAGAATTGCTGGAACCTGGGAGGCAGAAGTTGCAGTCCAAGATCATGCCACTGCATTCCAGTCTGGGCAACAGAGTGAGACTCTGTCAAAAAAAAAAAAAAAAGGAAGGAAGGAAGGAAGGAAGGAAGGAAGGAAGGAAGGAAGGAAGGAAGGAAGGAAGGAAGGAAAAGAAAGAAGGAAAAGAAAGAAAGAAAAGAAAGTAAAGAAAGAAAACAAGGAAAAGGAGGGGTATCACTATAGACTCTAGAAGCATTAAAGGGATAATAAAGGACTACTCCTTTTCATGAAGAACTCTGTGCACATCAATTTGACCATTCAGATGAAATGAACCAATTCCTTGAAACAACTCATTCAAGAAGTAATAGATAACAAGAATAGGTTTATAGCTCTTAGAGAAAATTAATTCACAGTTTAAAATCTTCCAGAAAGAAAACTTTAGTCCCAGATGGTTTCACTGGTAAATTATTCCAAGCATCTAAAGTAGAAATAATGCCATTTCTATGTAATCTCTTCCTGGAAATTAACGAAGAAATAATTTACTCTGTGAACCCTGCTTTGCCTGAGTATTAAAACCAGATGAAGATATTATAGGAAAGCTACATGCAGGTATCTTTCATGAACATCAACAGAAAAATCCTCAACAAAATATTAACAAATGAATCAAGTGGAGCTTATCCCAGGAATACAAGTATAGTTCAACTTTGAAAATCAATTAATATAACTCATTATATTAACAAGTGAAAAAAGAAAAACTGCAAGATCCTATCAATTGATGCAGAAAAATAACTCGACAAAATTCAACATCAATTCGTTAAAAACAATAAACACACACAGAAAATCAGAAACATGGCTGGGCATGGTGGCTCACACCTGTAATCCCAGCACTTTGGGAGGCTGAGGTGGGTGGACCGCAGGTGGGTGGATCACCTGAGGTCAGGAGTTCGAGACCAGACTGGCCAACATGGTGAAACCCCATCTCTACTAAAAATACAAAAATTACCCAGGCACAGGGGTGTGTGTCTGTAATCCCAGCTACTCGGGAGACTGAGGCAAGAGAATCACTTGAACCTGGAGGCAGAGTTTGCAGTGAGCCAAGATCGCGCCACTGCACTCCAGCCTGGGCAACAGACCGAGACTCCATCTCAAAAAAAAAAAAGAAAAGAAAACCAGAAATAGAAGGAATTTTCTTTTCTTTTTTTTTTTTTTTAAATTATACTTTAAGTTCTGGGAGGCATGTGCAAAACATGCAGGCTTGTTACATAGGTATACACGTGCCATGGTGGTTTGCTGCACCCATCAACACGTCATCTACATTAGGTATGTCTCCTAATGCTATCTCTCCCCTTGCCACCACCCCCGATAGGCCCTGGTGTGTGACATTTCCCTTGCTGTGCCCATATGTTCTCATTGTTCAACTTCCACTTATGAGCGAGAACATGCAGTGTTTGGTTTTCTGTTCCTGTGTTAGTTTGCTGAGAATGATGGTTTCCAGCTTTACCCATGTCCCTGCAAAGACATTAACTCATTCTTCTTTATGGCTGCATAGCATTCCATGGTGTATATGTGCCACATTTTCTTTACCCAGTCTATCATTGATGGGCATTTGGATTGGTTCCAAGTCTTTGCTATTGTGAATAGTGCTGCAAGAAACATACGTGTGCATGTGTCTTTTTACATGATTAGAATGATTTATAATCCTTTGGGTATATACTCAGTAATGGGATTGCTGGGTCAAATGATATTTCTAGTTCTAGATCTTTGAGTAATCACCACACTATCTTCCATATTGGTTGAACTAATTTACATTCCCACCAACAGTGTAAAAGCACTCCTGTTTCTCCACATCCTCTCCAGCATTTGTTGTTTCCTTTTTGATAATCGCCATTCTAACTGGCATGAGATGGTATCTCATTGTGGTTTTGATTTGCATTTCTCTAGTGACCGGTGATGAGCTTTTTTTCATATGTTTGTTGGCTGCATAAATGTCTTCTTTTGAAAAGCATCTGTACATATCCTTCACCCACTTTTTGATGGGGTTGTTTCTTTTTATCTTGTTAATTTCTTTAAGATCCTTGTAGATTCTGGATATTAGCCCTTTATCAGATGAATAGATTGGAAAAATTTTCTCCCATTTTGTAGGTTGTCTGCTCTCCCTGATGACAGTTTCTTTTGCTGTGCAGAAACTCTTTAGTTTAATTAGATCCCATTTGTCAATTGTGGCTTTTGTTGCAATTGCTTTTGGTGTTTTAGTCATGAAGTCTTTGCCCATGCCTATGTCCTGAATGGTATTGCCTAGGTTTTCTTCTAGGATTTTTATCGTTTTAGGTCTTATGTTTAAATCTTTAATCCATCTTGAGTTAATTTTTGTATAAGGTGTAAGGAAGGGGTTCAGTATCGGTTTTCTGCATATAGCTAGCCAGTTTTCCCAACATCTTTATTAAATAGGGAATCCTATCCCCATTGCTTGTTTTTGTCAGGTTTGTCAAAGATCAGATGGTTGTAGATGTGTGATGTTATGTCTGAGGCCTCTGTTCTGTTCCATTGGTCTATATATCTGTTTTGGTACCAGTACCATGCTGTCTTGGTTACTGTAGCCTTGTAGTATAGTTTGAAGTCAGGTAATGTGATGCCTCCAGCTTTGTTCATTTTGCTTAGGATTGTCTTGGCTATACAGGATCTTTTTTGGTCCTTACACTGATAAGCAACTTCAGCAAAGTCTCAGGATACAAAATCAATGTGCAAAAATCACAAGCATTCCTCTACACCAATAATAGACACACAGAGAGCCAAATCATGAGTGAACTTCCATTCACAATTGCTACAAAGAGAATAAAATACCTAGGAACACAACTTACAAGGGATTTGAAGGACTTCTTCAAGGAAAACTACAAACCACTGCTCAAGGAAATAAGAAAGGACACACTCATGGATAGGAAGAATCAATATCGTGAAAATGGCCATACTGCCCAAAGTAATTTATACATTCAATGCTATTCCCATCAAGCTACCATTGGCTTTCTTCACAGATTTAGAAGGAACTTTCTTAACCTGATAAAGTGCATCTACAAAAAAATTATTATTAACAATAATAGTTAATGGTGAAAGACCATAAACTATGCTTTTTTTTTTTTTTTGAGACGGAGTCTCGCTCTGTCAAACTATGCATTTTAACATCAGGAATAAAAAAAGTTGTCTGCCTTTGCTACTCCTGTTCAACATGATACAGAAAGTCTCAGACAGTGCAGCAAGGCAAGTAGAAGATATAAAAGACATAAATAGTGTAAAGGAAAAACTGAAACATCTATTTGTAGATGATATGATTGCCTATACAAAACATCACATAGTTCAACAGAAGAAGTCCAAAATAGTTATGCTAAACACTGGTTACCTTCCCATAAACAAATTTCCTGTTGGTCCCAGAAGAAAAAATGTAGAATAAAGATTTCACAACCGACTTTTTTTTTTTTTTTTTTGAGACGAAGTCTCACTCTGTGGCTCAGGCTGAATTACAGTGGCGCAATCTCGTCTCACTGCAACCTCCGACTCCCGGGTTCAAGCGATTCTCCTGCCTCAGACTCCTGAGTAGCTAGGTCTACAGGCATGGGCCACCACGCCCAGCTAATTTTTTGTATTTTTGGTAGAGACAGGGTTTCACCATGTTGGCCCAGTTGGTATTGAACTCCTGACCTCAAGCAATTCGCCTACCTCAGCCTCCAAAACTGCTGGGATTACAAGTATGAGTCACCACACCCGGCCACAAACTACTTTTTAAAGTCCAGCTTTATCATGGTAATGGAAAGTCACTCTCCATTTGGTGAGATCTTCAAACTCAGAAGAGCAACATGCTTTAATTTTGGCATGTAATTCTGTTTAAAATACAGGATCCTATCTCACAGAAAACAGAAGGTATATCATGATACACCAAATTATGATGCTGTAACAACTTCAAAGTCTCAGGGACTTACACAGTTATTAAACTGAATAAAACCAGGATTTGTTCTGTTCATTTGTCAATTCTTGAATGAATTCTATACTTTCAACTATTGCAGATTTTTTTATGTGTTTAATATCTGGTTGTTCAATTACCCCCTCATTACTTATCTTCTAAAATAAAAATAGCTATTGTTATTTATTCCTCAGTATGAATTTAGAATTAGTCATCAAGTTTCTCACTTTACTGTCCCCCAAAGTTCAGTAGAGGTTTGGAGAGAAACTGCAGTAAAACTAGAAATTAAGTTTGGAAAAATAACATCTTTATGATATTCAATTTTCCTACTTTGGAATATGCTATATGTCTTCATTTATTATCCTTTGTTTCAGTCTAATCTTACATTTTTCTTAATATACATTATGCATATTTCTCATAGAGTGTACCAAGTGATCTTGGATTAGTGATGTTACTGTTATTTCTCATATTTTCAATGTATTGCCACCATATAAAGAAAATATTAATTTTGTACAATTATTTTTAAACTGGCTTTATAACTGATCTCTCTGTAATTCTAACAGTTTCTCACATTAATTTTATATGTAAAAATATCATATTGAAAATAATTATCATAGTATATCATTTTCTCCCCAAATTATACTACTTACACATATTTCCTCTCTTACCACAACAGTTAAAACCTAAATAATAATTGATTATATCAAGCATTTTTCCTATTCCCATTTTAATAAGATTAGCTCTTACCATATTGATTATGATGAAAATGATTAGGTTGAGATTAAGTTAAAGGAATATCCACCTCAGTTTTAGATAACTAAGAATTTTTATCAGGAAGTGTGTTAATATTATTGAGTCACTTACTAAAATTATCACATGGCTTTTTAATTTGACCCTGCCAGATTGCCATAATATTTTAAATAATCACTGACTTTTTAAGATAAAGCTAAGTTAATTGCATTGCATTGTTCCATAATGTTCTGCTAAATTTGATTTGCTCATATATGGCTTAGTATATTCTCATTTATAATTGTCTACAGTTTCCTGAAGAATTATCTGCATTAGGATTTAGTGTCAAGGTTACACTGGCTTCATAAATCATTGCAGCCAGGCACAGTGGTTCACATCTATAATCCCAGCACTTAGGGAGGCTGAGGTGGGTGGATCACCTGAGGTCAGGAGTTTGAGACCAGCCTAGCCGACATGGTGAAACCCTGTCTCTACTAATAGCTATAGAAGTGAGGACCCAATGACAGTACAATACACATTCTTTTCTTTCTTTTTTTTTTTTATACTTTAAGTTCTGGGACACGTGTGCAGAATGTGCAGTTTTGTTACACAGATATACATGTGCCGTGGTGGTTTGCTGCACCCATCAACCCGTCATCTACATTAGATATTTCTCCTAATGTTATCCCTCCCCTAGTCCCCCACCCCCCAAACAGGCCCTAGTGTGTAATGTTCCCCTCCCTGTGTCCATATGTTCTCATTGTTCAACTCTCACTTATGAGTGAGAACATGCAGTGTTTGGTTTTCTGTTCCTGTGTTAGTCTGCTGAGAATGATGGTTTCCAGCTTCATCCATGTCCCTGCAAAGAACAAGAACTCATCCTTTTTGGGGGCTGCATAGTATTCCATGGTGTATATGTGGCACATTTTCTTTATCCAGTCTATCATTGATGGGCATTTGGATTGGTTCCAAGTCTTTGCTGTTGTGAATAGTGCTGCAATAAACATATGTGTGCATGTGTCTTTATAGGAGAATGATTTATAATCCTTTGGGTATATACCCAGTAATGAGATTGCTGGGCCAAATGGTATTTCTAGTTCTAGATTTTTGAGGAATCACTACACTGTCTTCCACAATGGCTGAAATAATTTACACTCCCACCAACAGAGAATACACATTCTTTTCAAGCAAAAATGGAACACTCTCCAATATGGATCATATGCTAGGCCATTAAATAAGTATCAATACATTTAAATACTAGTCAGCAATAACAAGAAACTCCTTAAACTGATACATGTACCTCAAAAACATTACCACAGAGTACAAGTATAGAATAGATATCATATGATTCTTTATATATGAAATGTCCAGAGCAGATCTGTGGTTCTTGAGGGCTGAGGGTGGGAACAAGGATTGACTGCAGATTTGTATAAAGAAACATTTTGGGGTGATGGAAACTATAAATTTAGAAAAAAAAATGAGCTTGTATATTCACATAGCTAAGTTTTATGGTATATAAATTATACCACAGTAAAGTTGTTTTAAAAATTCAATGTGTTGGTATGGATCTTATCTCATGATTCTTGCTTGGAACTTGTGTGAATTTTGTAATTTGTCCGTTCAGATCTTTCTTCAGCTATTTGGTTTTATTCAAATAAACATGTATCATTCTTCCTTTGTTCTTCCCCTACCACTCAAATCCTAGGTTAGTTCTTCATTTACATATACTATCATTTCTCTATTGTTTACATTTATTATTCTTTGACACTTTTTAAAGAGCTTATCAAGTTAGTTCTATAATTTATAATTATTGATTAAATCTGGAGACGAGCACATTCACTCTTTACTATATGGATTATAATTTAGCATTGAATTATTATTAAAGTTGATGAGAACTTAAATGAAGAGGGTTGGTGTATCTGGGGAATAGTCTAGAGACCAGGGACATACACAGGCACCAAAGTGGGAAAGAGAATAGACCATTTCCAGAACTGAAAGAAGGCCATGACAGGCTGGGGCATAAGAAGTTACCTACAGTGAGTGAGGAATGAAATGAGACTGGAGCTACAGGCAGGACAGCTCATGCAGGAGTTGTAGGCTAGATTTCAGATTGGGATTTCATTCTAAGTGCTTTTGAAGACTTTTAAAGCAAGAGAATAACATAATCAGATTTGTTCTTGCAGAGACTGGATAGGACCCGGGTAGATAGAAGAACAGAGGCCAGTTACGAGCTCCTGAAGTAATCTGCATAGGAGATGATGGTACCTTAGACTAAGGTGGTGAAAATGAAACCAGAAGTGGAATGGTTGGAGAGAGATAAATAAATGGATATATGATGGATTGGAAATGGGGTGCATGAATGAAAGACTGGTTCAGTACAACACCCTGGTTCCTGGCTTATTCAACCAGCTGAGTGATAATTCTCTCCATTAACTTGGGATAATTCTCTCCATTGAAGGTTGAATTGAATTGAGGAATTATGTTTAATGCTACAATAAGAAAATCTAAGTATTTTTTATGCAGTATATATATATACAGTATTTTGGGCTTTTCATAACTACATCTCCTTGAGTCAGGATTGATAGCTAAATGTTAATTATGTGGGAAAAGAATCCCTTTTTAAGTAAAATGTAGTTGTTTTGACTCTGCTTAGGTTATAGGATAAAATGCCAGGCTCTGATTTCTCCTTTTCATTTACTTTATGTGTGTATGTGTGGGTATGTGTGTATACCATGGTATACACACACATATATATATATATGGTGCTGCATGTGCCACATAATGGTATTTCAGTCAATAATGAACTACATAGAAGACATTGATCTTGTAAGATTATAATAACATATTTTTACTGTACTTTTTCTATTATAATAACATATCTTTACTGTACTGTTTAGTTGTGTTTGGACACACAAATACCACTTTGTTACAATTGCCTACAGTATTCCAGTACAGACACATGCTGTACAGGTTTGTAGCCTAGGAGCAACAGACTATACCATATAGCCTAGGTATATAATAGGCATATACCATCTAGGTTTATAGATACGTACTATGATGTTTGCAAAACAAAATTGCCTAATTACACATTTCTCATCAATAAGCAATGAGTGATTATGTATGTGTATAAACACATTTAAAAATCCAATAGATTTATTACATACTGAACAAATATGAAATAGGAAAGTCCTTTTCTCTATTACAATAATAAAGACTATAATGGCCCATTAATTTTTAACAGATTATTAAATAAATAAATACTATTCAAATTGTTACATTTGCCTTACTTAAAGACATCAAACCTTATAATTTAACATATATTTGTAATCATTTTTTCATGTATTTCTTTCTTCTTCCTTAAAAATATTAATAATGCTTTTTTACATACCAAAATTGAACTTGTTTTATACCACTCTGCAAAATAAGCTGTTTGTAGATGTAGATAGGTACCATTTTCTTCTAAATGCACTAGCTCACCCTCATCTTCTGGGGAAAGCTAGAGGATTCTATTAACTAGGGGGTAGTGTACTAATCACTAAAAATGAGCATCCATCTTAATTGTGCCTCTTATAAATAAAGCACTTTAATTCCTATGAATATTTTCTCCCCAGATGAGTTTTAGTATGATGAGTTGCTAAAAATTGTAGATAGATTTTTACATCTTTCGTATTTGTGATTTAATAAGACTTTAGTGGCTGGCTGATTTACAGAAGCTTTTTCTCATTGACTTCGGAGTTGTGCTTCTTTTAAAAATCAAAGTAGAAAAACATTGTTTTTTAGAACTCAGTGGTGAGCCGTATTGAATATCTTATGTCTTATTTCCTGTAGCATCAATGCATTTTTATTCTAAATGCTTCCTCTCATACATTCATTCAACACATATTTCTCCACCACCACCAAGCCTGATGTCTCACCAGGCACTCGGGAGACAATGTGAGAAAGCACAGTTTCCAATTCCATGGAACTACTTGTAATTGCATTTTTCATGTAGACTTATAATTATACATCAGCTCAGTCAGTTTGGCCCACATTTTTTGTGTCCAAACACAAACCTTATAAAATTAGGACATGTATTGAATCTCATTTAGCATGGTAGTTGAATTTGGTAGCATAAGACTTGTCCTGTTCTTTAAGAAAACAGGCCAAATATTTATTTAAAATTACTAAACCTACCTTATAGACTTAAAAAGCAATCTAAAATACATCCCCATTTTCATCAGTGAACTCTGAAAGTACCAATCTTACTTTCTTCAATTATGTGTTAAAGAAAGCATTCCTCTTAAAAGAATTCATTTTTAAAGAGTGTCTAGAAGTTTTCCCATGTGCACTGAAAAATCCTATTCATATTTTCCTTGATATCATAAATAAAATGTTTGGTTGAGTTAACATATGGTGTGTTTTTAACCTGTACAGTTGTTTTTTGATACCCATGAGGGATTGGTTCCAGGATCCTCTTGGATACCAAAATGCATAGGTGCTCCAGATGCTCTAATCTACACACATCCTCCCATATACTTTAAATCATCTCTAGAGTTCTTATAATACTAATACAATGTAAATGCTATGAAAATAGTTGTTATGCTGTAGTGTTTAGGAAATAATGACCTGAAAAAAGTCAGTACATGTTTAGTACAGACACAAACCATCCATTTTTTTGGGGGGGAATATTTTCAATCTGAGGTGAATTGAATCCTTGGATACAGAATCCAAGGATACAGAGGAAGAACCGTACTTTAATGGTTATGCTACCTGAGTTATTTATACAAAATGAAGACAAATTTTGGTTCAAAATTTAAAATGTTCACATTCATAAATATTTTATATTTTTCACAATTCAGTGCATCTAAGTATACTTACATCATTTTAAGTTCATGGTGGAAGACAATAGACCAGTCTGAATAATTAAGTTACCAAGACTAATGTGATCCTGTTGCAGTGAAATATAATACATTAGTCTGACATTATGTGAAAAAGCTCATGATACATATGTTACATGATACATATGTTACATGATACATATGTTAGCTACTCTTTAAAAAGTACAGCAAGCTATACCTGTCTAACTTGAAGTATCAAGCATAAACATCAGTTGAGCTCCTTAATGGAGTCAGGTTGTAGTGGAGAAAAAGTAAAATATAATAAAATTTTATAGCTTACAAAATTAAAATCATTCAATTATTCACCCAAACAATGCATAACATAGTGCTGGGGAGAGGCCTGAGATGTATTAATTCAGTAGGAGAAAGAACATGGTCTTCATAGACCTACATATTTACCTTCCATTCTTTCTAAGCATAAATCCACGGATGGGTCCCTGATAATTTTAGTGTGGTATTCTGTCTCTCAAAGATGTTTCTTTGTGTTGGTGAAGGAAAGCCTGTTAATAATATTCAGCTTCAAAAAGTAAAAGTTTCAATAATAAAATAATATCTGTGTAATAAAACAGATGACATTACTTTAATCATTAGATAAATGATGTTTATAGAAAAAAATATGAAAAATGTTTCTTCTAATATACTATGTAAGCAGAGTTTAAAAATATGTGAAGTGCCACATTTCTTCATATCAGAGAGTTTTGTTTAAAATTCCCATATAAGAACTTGCTAAAATCCCCTGTCTTATAAAATGGATGCCTAACAAAACCATCACACTTTCTGCTGTGGGATGTGGGATGGCACATCTATTCAAAGGTTCTACAAATTAGCTACCCAGCATCATCATCGCTGCTATCTCTTTCATCATCATCCATCATCATCATTATCATGGAGTACACCTAGCTGATCTCAATGAATCTGAATCACAGAATTGATCATTTGTCACAGCAGTGAGGGTTCAAGGTAGGATGGAGGGCTGAGTCCATAGATAATAGCAAAAGGAAGAGCATGGCCGTTAATGAAAGCGTGAAACTGAAGATGTGTTAGCATTTTCATGCAGCTCTCTTTATGCCTATCCTTTTCCAAATATTATTTTAGACAGAAATGTCTTGATTAAAAGAGGTGAAGAGAGGTCAATGAAAAGTACATGGATTGCTTTTTCAATCTAGTGAAATAAAAAAAAAAAGGGAGATTTACCGCTTACAGTTATTTTCACTGTCACGTTAAACCAAAATGACAGCTGTAATTATTTATTTCAATAACCTGGAATAATGGGGCATTTGAGTGATCAAAAATATATATACTATACTGAGGGAAATAAAGACTCCCCTCATCTCAGATTAAGAGCAATCTCGGCCAGACGCAGTGGCTCACGCCTGTAATCCCAGCACTTTGGGAGACAGAGGCGGGCGGATCATGAGGTCAGGAGATCGAGACCATCCTGGCCAGCATGGTGAAACCCCATCTCTACTAAAAATACAAAAAGAAATTAGCCGGGCGTGGTGGCAGGCACCTGTAGTCCCAGCTACTCAGAGAGGCTGAGGCAGGAGAATGGCGTGAACCCGGGAGGCGGAGCTTGCAGTGAGCTGAGATCGCACCACTGCACTCCAGCCTGGGTGACAGAGCAAGACTCCGTCTTAAAAAAAAAAAAAAAAAAAAACCTGAAGGATTTGCACCAAAATTGTCTCACTATTTTTTAGTAATAGAGATACAGCTAGTAAAATATATTGAAACAGTCAAGTGTATCTTTTTCTTCAAATAACATACTGTTAAATTAATTAACAAGAATTTGTGAAGTTACTACAGAATACACACCAAACCACATTTTTAAACAACTGTTGTAAAGTCAAAGGAATAATATCACATATATAAATTTGGAAGTCAGTATCAAAATATCAGGTGAGATGTCTAAAATTCAGAGGATTCAATTTTAAGGATTTTGATTTTTAGAAAAGTCAGTAACACAGAGGCTTTGATAAGTAAGAACTGAGGGTAGTTTTAGATAAAATGTAATCTCTCCATATACCATATCATTGTTAATGAGTTGAAGTTATAAAACAAAAATTGTCCAAAAGTTTACCCTGATGTTTCATTATTTATAGAAATGAAGGAAGAATTTCAAGTAGGCTTTCTTCTTTGAGATTAGGATGACAGAAGGATGCTTATTATGACCACCATGTCAATTTAGTACTATATTAAAGCTCTTAACCAAGGCAATAAAGAAAAAAATCATATTAAAAATGCTCTAATAATTAAAAATGAATGCATTAAGATATTTTTTCAATTAAATGATTTGAGTAGATGTCAAAAAATGTTCTAGTAAAATTACTAGAATACGTGAGTTGAGCAAAGACTCAGTATCAACAATCTTTTCATTTCTGTATTCCAAAAAAGAGAAAACAAAAGCTTATAAATATGTAACATTTATAATAGCATTGAGTATATCAAATACTTAAAAATAAATTCTAATACAAGATGGACAACATACCTTTGCAGAAAACAAGAGAACAGTAAGAAAAATTAAAGACCCATGGAGGAATATACAATGTTCATAGCTTGGAAGACCAAGCCAAGATCAATTGATATCTTATGAAGGTATCAATTATCTACAAATTCATCTATACATACAATGTAAATTCACTGAAATTCTCAGCAGCCTTCCACCTTTTTTTGAATATGTTGACAGCTAATTTAAAATATCTTCATGACTTTAGGGTAGGGAAAGGTTTATTTAAAAGGGCAGAAGAACCATCATCCATAAAGGAAAGTTGTTTTATAAATCTTTACTACATTGACATTAAAATCTTCTATTTACCAAAGACATCATTAAGAAGGTGAAAAGAGGCTGGGCACGGTGGCTCACGCTTGTAATCCCAGCACTTTGGGAGGCCGAGGTGGGTGGATCACGAGGTCAGGAGGTAGAGACCATCTGGCTAACACGATGAAACCCCGTCTCTACTAAAAACACAAAAAATTAGCCGGGCCTAGTGGTGGGCGCCTGTAGTCCCAGCTACTGGGGAGGCTGAGGCAGGAGAATAGCGTGAACCCGGGAGGCGGAGCTTGCAGTGAGCTGAGATGGTGCCACTGCACTTTAGCCTGGGCAACAGAGCAAGACTGCATCTCCAAAAACAAAAACAAAAAAAGAAAGTGAAAAGGCAAGCCAAGGAATAGAAGATATTTGCAACAAAAAGTCTGTATCCCTCTATCTACCTACCCTTCCATCCATCTTATCAATATTTTTTCATGCAAATCAATAAAGACAAAAGAATCAATAGAAAAAATAGTCAGGAGGCTTAAAGACATTTTATGAAAGAGACTATCCAAATGCTCAATAAATATGTAAAAACAAAAATGTTCCACATCATCAGTAATTATTAGAATGGTGAAAACCACATTTGCACTAGGAAGGATATGATGCAGTGAGAACTCTACAAATTTCTGGTGGAAATGTAAACTAGTAAAACAACTTTGGAAAATAGCTTGGCACAATCTAATGTTGAATATATGCCTACCCTGTGATCCAGCAATTCTACTTCCAGGTATATAAAAACAAACTGCTCACACATACCCCAAGGTTCATGTATATGAATGTTCCCAGCATTATTCATAATAACTAAGAACTAGAACAATTCAAACATTCATCAACAGTGGAGTAGGTAATAAATTGATGTTGTCATACATGGAATACTACACAGTAATAAAAATGTACAGCTTCAGCTATATTCAATTGCATGCATGAATCTCACAAACTGAGCAAAAAAAAGCTGGAATAAGAAGAAAATATGCATTGTTTCATGTATGTAAAGTTTTCAAAAAGAACAAATCTACAATGAAAACACAAAAATAACAATTGTTGGCAAGGATCTGGAGAAATTAGAACACTTGTGCACTGCTAATGATAATGTAAAATAGTACAGCTGCTATGGAAAACAATATGGTAGTTCCTCAAAAAATTAAGCATATAGTCCAGCAATTTTGTTTCTAGGTATATATCCCAAACGACTGAGAGCAAGGACTGAAACAGCTATTTGTACATCCATGTTCATGGCAATATTCTTCATAATAGACCAAAGGTAGAAGCAACCCAAGTTGTACAAGTTGTACATTGATAGATAACTAGATAAACAAATATGGTACATACATACAATGCAATATTGTTTGGCCTTTAAAAGGAAGGAAACCCTGGCAGGTGCTACAACATGGATGTACCTTGAAGATATCATGCTGAAAAAAATATGCCCAGTCACAGAAGGATTAATATTGTATGATTCCACTTATATGGGGTACCTAGAGTGGTCAAATTCACAGTGACGGAAAATAGCATGGTGGTTGCTAGGGGCTGGGAGAAGAGAGGAATGGGAGTTATTGATAACAGGTACAGTTTCAGTTTGAAAAGATGAAAAATTCTCAAGATGGATGGTGGTAGTGATTATACAACAATGTGAATATACTTAATGCTGCTGAACTATACAGTTTAAAATGGTTAAATGGTACATTTTATGTATATGTTACCATAATGTTAGAAGTAAAGACAGTAGTAATCTTATAGGAGAAAGAAGAGGATGGTGTTCAGAAAGAGCACGGTGAGGGTGGGGAACTTCAAGGGTGCTGGCAATATTCTATTCCTGGGCATAGGTTATCAGTGGTGTTTACATGAATGTTTGCCTTATGATACTTTATAAATCTTCACATTTAAGTTTTGTGTCACTACTGTTTGATATACTTCACAATAAAATCTTTAAAAATAACATATATGTGTTACATACATATTCCTAGAAAGAAAAATATCCACATGTCACATGTCATTACAACTTGTATTTTGCAAGCAGTCTGTATTGAAAAGGATGTGGGCTTGTGGCTTTGGAGTCAACTGTCAGCCTTGGACTTGAATCTCAACTTGGCTATGTGTAAAGTGTGTGACACTGAAAATTCTTTCTTTGAAACTATTTTCTCATCTTTATAATTGAGAATATGACAAATGTTTTATAGAATAATTTTCAGGATTAAAAGTTTATGGATAAATATACAGCATATTATCAGATGAATAACAAAAGCTCTAAACATATTAGGTTCTATTTTCTTCCCTTTAGAAAATAAATTTCTTCAGATTTTTTTAATCTGCTATTGTAGCAGGACAAGCCACAGACAAAACCCCTCAGACACCAAGTTAAAGAAGGAAGGGCTTTATTCAGCTGGGAGCTTCGGCAAGATTCATGTCTCCAAAAACCGAGCTCTCCAAGTGAGCAATTCCTGTCCCTCTTAAGGGCTTATACCTCTAAGCAGGTCCACATGAGAGGGTTGTGATCACTGAGCAAGCAGGGGGTACGTGACTGGGGGCTGCATGCACTGGTAATTAGAACGGAACAGAACAGAGCAGGGATTTTCACAATGTTTTTCCATACAATGTCTGTAATCTATAGATAACATAACTGATAGGTCAGGGGTCGATCTTTAGATACCAGGCCCAGGGTGTGGCATCGGGCTGTCTGCCTGTGGCTTTCATTTCTGCCTTTTAGTTTTTACTTCTTCTTTCTTTGGAGGCAGAAATTGGGCATAAGACAATATGAGGGGTGGTCTCCTCCCTTACTATCATTCAATAGTCAAGAATATTCTTGAGTGGAAACCAGCTACAAAGTACTGCCCCAAATTAAGTCATTTGAGGGAAATTATAGTTTATTTTCTTATGTTAATTGATCAAATTAGAAAACAAGCAGAATGGATTTATAACTTTGTTGTGGGGTATAAAATTATATTAAATACTACATATTAAAAGCACAGAATTTTAAAATAATGATTTTCCAGATCGACTGCAAGAACAAACCAGCAATCCCGAGAGGACTCACAGACCCTCCAAAGGAAGCAGACTGCTCCTGCAGGACCCAGGAGACATCCCCAAAACTGTGAGTGCCCCAACTGCAGAAGTAGGAAAAGAAGACCATCCCCTCCCAAACACACACCGCCACTGGAGAAACTGAAGGTCTGCTTGTGGGAGAAGTTTCCGACTTTACCTGGAGCTGAGTCTATTTGGAGAGCCGAGCGAAATACAGGGGTAGAGGAAGCAGCAGAAAGGCCCTGGGAGCTTGCTGAGTCCCCTAGCAGGCCATTCCTGCCTGGCACCACAGGGATCCAACGGGAGAGAAGCAGGGGTTAAAATTATACAGGGAGAAGCAAATCTCTAGCTGAACTTTATAACAGTTTGAACAGGGTAAGAAGTCTCCTGGCCAGAACTTGGGGTAGGGCACAAATCTAGTGTGCATACTCCACAGGTGGGGGAAGAACCAAGCCCTTTTTTTTTCCCACAACTGGCAGGCAGATAGCCTGGGGCAGGTTTTCAAGCCTGTATGACTCTCTGCCTGGAAGAGGTCTGGGGGCTGTTGTCGGGGTCATGATGGGAGTGAGACTGGCCCTTCAGTTTATTTGGGAGCTGGGTGAGGCCTGTGATTGCCAGCTTTCCCCCACTTCCCTGACCACCTGCATGACTTGGCAGAGGCAGCCATAATCTTCCTAGGTATACAACTCCAGTGACCTGGGAATCTCACTTTCATTCCCACAGCAGCCTCGGCAAGACCCACCTAAGAAGAGTCTGAGCTCAGACACGCCTGGCCCTGCCCCCACATGATGGTCCTTCCCTACCCACCCTAGTAGCAGAAAAGGGCATATAATCAGGAGTTCTAGGGCTCCGCCCACTGCTGGTTCCTCCGCATAATACCACAGCTGATGCTCTCTGGAAAGTGCCACCTCCTGGCAGGATGCCGACCAGCACAAAAAGGAGAACATTAAATTACCAAAGCTAAAAACCCTCACGGAGTTCATTGCACCCCCCTGCCACTTCCACCAGAACAGGCACTGGTATCCACAGCTGGGAGACCCATAGACAGTTCACATCACAGGACTCTGTGCAGTCAACCCCCAGTACAGCTGGGTGCTGGGAAGACTCGCTGGGTGGCTAGACTCAGAAGAGAGAAAACAATCACTGCAGTTTGGTTCACAGGAAGCCACATCCATAGGAAAAGGGAGAGAGTACTACATCAAGGGAATACCCTGTGGGACCAAAGAAACTGAACAACATCCTTCAGCCCTAGACCATCTCTCTAACAGAGCCTATCCAAATGAGAAAACCAACTCTGGTAATATGACAAAACAAGGCTGTTCAACAACTCCCAAAAATCACACTAGTTCACCAGCAATGGATCCAAACCAAGAAGAAATCCTTGATTCACCTGAAAAAGAATTCAGGAGATTAGTTATTAAGCTAATCAGGGAGGGACCAAAGAAAGGCAAAGCCCAATGCAAGGAAATTCAAAATAAGATACAAGAAATAAAGTGAGAAATATTCAAGAAAATTGATAGCTTAAAGCCAAAACAATCAAAAAGTCAGGAAAGTTTGGACACATGTTTAGAAGTGCAAAATGCTCTGGAAAGTCTCAGCAATAGAATTAAATAAGTCGAAGAAAGAAATTCTGAGCTCAAAGACAAGGTCTTCAAATTAACCCAATCAAACAAAGACAAAGAAAAAAGAATAAGAAAATATGAACAAAGCCCCCAATAAATCTGGGATTATGTTAAATGACCAAACCTAAGAATAATCAGTGTTCCTGAGGAAGAAGAGAATTCTAAAAGTTTGGAAAACGTATTTGGGGAAATAATCAAGGAAAACTTCCCCGGCCTTGTGAGAAACCTAGATATCCAAATACAAGAAGCACAAAGAACACCCTGGAAATTCATCACCAATAGATCTTCACCTAGGTACACTGTCATCAGGTTATCCAAAGTTAAGAAGAAGGAAAGAATCTTAAGAGCTATGATACGGAAGCACTAGGTAACCTTTAGAGGAAAAACCTATCCAATTAATAGCAGATTTCTCAGCAGAAACCCTGCAAGCTAGAAGGGACTGGGGCCCTATCTTCAGCCTTCTCAAACAAAACAATTATCAGCCAAGAATCTTGTATCCAGCAAAACTAAGCATCATATAGGAAGGAAAGGAGACTCACCTAGCACATAAGGACTCACATAAACTTAGAGTAAATGGGTGAAAAAAGGCATTTCATGCAAATGGACACCAAAAGTGACCAGGGGTAGTTATTCTTATATCAAGCAAAACAAACTTTAAAGCAGCAGGAGTTAAAGCACTTTTTCAGAGAAACAAATGCTGACAGAATTTGCCATTACCAAGCCACCACTACAAGAACTGCTAAAAGGAGCTCTAAATCTTGAAACAAATCCTGGAAACTCATCAAAACAGAACCTCTTTAAAGCTTAAATCACACAGGACCTATAAAACAAAAATACAAGTTAAAAAGCAAAAACAAAATCCAAAGTACACAGGCAACATAGAGCATGAGGAATGCAACGGTACTTCACATTTCAACACTAACATTGAATGTAAATGACGTAAATGCTCCATTTAAAAGACACAGAACCGCAGAATGGATAAGAACTCACCAACCAACTATCTGCTGTCTTTAGGAGACTCACCTAGCACATAAGGACTCACATAAACTTAAAGTAAATGGGTGGAAAAAGGCATTTCAGACAAATGGACGCCAAAAGCAAGCAGGGGTAGCTATTCTTATATCAAACAAAACAAACTTTAAAGCAGCAGCAGTTAAAAGAGACAAAAAGGGACATTATGTAATGGTAAAAGGCCTTGTCCAACAGGAAAATATCACAATCCTAAACATATATGCACCTAACACCATAGCTCCCAAATTTATAAAACAATTACTAATGGACCTAAGAAATGAGATAGACAGCAACACAAAATCAGTGAGGGACTTCAATACTCCACTGACAGCACTAGACAGGTCATCAAGATGGAAAGTCAACAAAGAAACAATATCTTGGAACACATGGACTTAACAGATATATACAGAACATTTCATCCAGCAACCGCAGAATACACATTCTATTCAACAGTACATGGAATTTTCTCCAAGATAGACCATATGATAAGCCATAAAACGAGCCTCAATAAATTTAAGAAAATTGAAATCATATCAAGCACTCTCTTAGACCACAGTGGAATAAAACTGGGAATCAACTCCAAAAGGAAACTTCAAAACCATGCAAATACATGGAAATTAAATAACCTGCTCCTGGATGAGCACTGGGTCAAAAACAAAATCAAGATGGAAATTTTAAAATTCTTCGAACTTAATGACAATAATGACACAACCTATCAAAACCTCTAGGCTACAGCAAAGGCAGTGCTAAGAGGAAAGTTTATGGCCCTAAATGCCTACATCAAAAAGACTGAAAGAGCACAAACTGACACTCTAAGGTCACACCTCAAGGAACTAGAGAAACAAGAACAAACCAAACCCAAACCCAGCAGAAAAAAGGAAATAACCAAGATCAGAGCAGAACTAAATGAAACTGGAACGAAGAAATACAGAAGATAATGAAACAAAAAGCTGGTTCTTTGAAAAGATAAATAAAGTAGATAGACCACTGGCAAGATTAACCAAGAAAAGAAGAGAGAAAATCCAAATAACCTCACTAAGAAACGAAACAGGAGATATTACAACTGACACCACTGAAATACAAAAGATCATTCAAGGCTACTATGAACACCTTTATGCACATAAACTAAGAAACTTAGAAGAGATGGATAAATTCCTGGAAAAATACAACCCTACTAGCTTACATCAGGAAGAATTAGATACTCTGAACAGACTGATAACAAGCAGCAAGATTGAAATCGTAATCTAAAAATTATCAAAAAAAAAAAGTCTAGGACCAGACAGATTCACAGCAGAATTCTATCAGATATTCAAAGAAGAATTGGTACCAATCCTTTTGACACTATTCCACAAGATAGGGGAAGAAGGAACCCTCCCTAATTCATTCTATGAAGCCAGCATCACCCTAATACCAAAACCAGGAAAGGACATAACCAAAAAAGAAATCCTTGATGAACTGATACCCTTGATGAACATGGATGCTAAAATCTTTAACAAAATATTAGCTAACTGAATCCAACAACATATCAAAAAGATAATCCACCATGATCAAGTGGGTTTCATACCAGGGATGCAGGGATGGTTTCACATACACAAGTCAATAAATGTGACACAACAAACAGAATTAAAAACAATAATCATATGATCATCTTAATAGATGCAGAAACAGCATTCAACAAAATCCAGCATCTTTTATGATTAAAACTCTCAGCAAAATCAGCATACAAGGGACATACCTTAATGTAATAAAAGCCATCTATGACAAACCCACAGCCAACATAATACTGAATGGGGAAAAGTAGAAAGCATTCCCTCTGAGAACTGCAACAAGACAAGGATGTCTACTCTTTTTTTTTTTTTTTTTCGAGATGGAGTCTCGCTCTTGTTGCCCATGCTGGAGTGCAATGGCATGATCCTGGCTCACTGCAACCTCCGCCTCCCTGATTCAAGTGATTCTCCTGCCTCAGCCTCCTGAAGGATGCCCACTCTTACCACTCCTCTTCAACGTAGTACTGGAAGTCCTAGCCAGAGCAATCCAGACAAGAGAAAGAAATAAAGGGCATCCAAATTGGTAAAGAGGAGGTCAAACAGTCACATCAGTTTGCTGATGATAGGATTGTTTACCTTGAAAACCCTAAGGACTCCTCCAGAAAGCTCCTTGAGCTGATAAAAGAGTTCAGCAGTTTCTGGATACAAGATTAATGTACACAAATCAGTAGCTCTTCTATACACCAACAGTGACCAAGTGGAGAATCAGATCAAGAACACAACCCCTTTTACAATAGCTGAAAAAACAACAACAACAACAACAACAAAAACACCACTTAGGAATACACCTAACCAGGGAGTTGAAAGACCTCTACAAGGAAAACTACAAAACACTGCTGAAAGAAATAATAGACGACATGAACAAATGGAAACACATCCCATGCTCATAGATGGGTAGAATCAATTTTGTGAAAGTGACTATACTGCCAAAAGAAATCTACAAATTCAATGCAATCTGCATCAAAATACCACCATCATTCTTCACAGAATTAGAACAAACAATTCTAAAATTCATATGGAACCCTAAAAGAGCCTGCATAGCCAAAGCAAGACTAACCAAAAAGAACTAATCTGGAGGCATCATACTACCTGATTACTAGAAGGCCATAGTCATCAAAACAGTGTGGTACTGGTACAAAAATAGGCACATAGACCAACGGAACAGAATAAATAACCCAGAAATAAAGCCAACTGCTTTTCGACAAAGCAAACAAAAATATAAAGTGGGGAAAGGACACCCTTTTCAATAAATGGTGCTGGGATAATTGGCTAGCCACATGTAGGAGAATGAAACTGGATTCTCATCTCTCACCTTATACAAAAATCAACTCAAGATGGATTAAGCACATAAACCTAAGATCTGAGACTATAAAAATTCTAGAAGATAACATTGGAAAAAACCCTTCTGGACATTGGCTTAGGCAAGGATTTCATGATCAAGAACCCAAAAGCAAATGCAATAAGAACAAAGATAAATAGCTGGGACTTAACTAAACTAAAGAGCTTTTGCATGGCAAAAGAAACAGCAAACAGACAACCCACAGAGTGGGAGGAAATCTTCACAATATATACATCTGACAAAGGACTCATATCCAGAATCTACAAAGAACTCAAACAAATCAGCAAGAACAAAACAAACAATCCCATCAAAAAGCGGGCTAAGGACATAAACAGACAATCCTCAAAAGATCTACAAATGGCCAACAAACATATGAGAAAATGCTCAACATCACTAATGATCAGGGAAATACAAATCAAAACCACAATGCGATTCCACCTCACTCCTGCAAGAATGACTATAATCAAAAAATCAAAACACAGTAGATGCTGGCATGGATGCAGTGAACAGGGAACACTTCTACACTGCTGGTGGGAATGTAAACTAGTACAGCTGCTATGGAAAACATTGTGGAGATTCCTTAAAGAAACATTTGATCCAGCAATCCCACTACTGTATATCTACCCAGAGGGAAAAAAATCATTATTCGAAAAAGACACTTGCACACGCATGTTTATAGCAGTACAATTCACAATTGCAAAATCATGGAACCAACCCAAATGCCCATCAATCAACGAGTGGATAAAGAAACTGTAGTATACATATATACATACAATGAAATACTATGCAGCCATAAAAAGGAATGAATTAACAGCATTTGCAGTGACCTGGATGAGATTGGAGACTATTATTCTAAGTGAAGTAACTCAGGAATAGAAAACCAAACATGGTATGTTCTCCCTGATATGTGGGAGCTAAACTATGAGGATGCAAAGGCATAAGAATGATGCAATGGACTTTGGGGACTTGGGGGGAAGAGTGAGGGGGGGTGAGGGATACAAGACTACAAATATGGTGCAGTGCATACTGCTCAGGTGATGCGTGCACCAAAATCTCACAAATCACCACTAAAGAACTTACTCATGTAACCAAATACACCTGTACCCCAACAACTTATGGAAAAATAAAAATAAAATAAAATAAATAAAAATCTTACAGGAAACATTGTCAAAAAAATAAAAGTGCAAAAGGACAATAAAGCCAGGAAACAACAATTAGCTACTTTTTAAGAAAAACTATTTATTAGAATAATGAAAGCAAAAATTTACCTTTTAACAACTACTTCTACTTAACATTTTTAAAGATTCTCTTTGTATCCAAAAGACAATATGAAGTCTTCAATTTTCTACATACCATTTACAGAGGTTTTACTGGGTATCATACAAATGCTTCCAGTTTTATCCAAATCTACTGTTAAATTACCCATGTAATTATCCCAGTAGAATTCCTGATACCTTTTTACTGTTAATTTCATTAACACTTTACTGGAAAGAGTCTAGATGTATTTAAACGTAGGTCTCAGAGTTTTTATTATGACAATTAAAGGGAACATTTCCATATTATTTTGGGGGGTATATAATTACTAAGTTAAAGCATAACTGAAAATTATTTACCACTAACAATATAGATAAAAAATAAATGGCCATTAGATTCACTTCAAGGCATATTTTTTGATGATTTCAATGACAACATCTTTTTATACATATTTCCATCAAAATGAAGCTGATAATTCAGTTACATATTCTACCTGAAATGAGGCCATGAAATGATAGCTCTTTCTAGTCTTTGACCACAGGAGAATAGTTGCTAAAAGTTATGCACTGATGTACAGCAAAATGGTTGGGGGCGGGGACACCGATGAGGACACGATAATCAAATGTTTTGAGATTAATATGAGCATAGAATATCACATGTAAATGCAGAATTCCAAATATATATCTTTTAACCTTTATCATTATATTATTATTTACTTTCTAATCTATTACATAGTATTTTTACCGTTCTCCATCAAATATAGTCAGTTAAGAATTGCAGATGCAATATAATTTTTAGTAGTTCAGCAAATTCTCAGTGTACAATGTTCATTCCTCCCATTCCCTTTCTATTAAATTCCTGTATTGCTACTGATCTTTCAACTGTTTTCAAATCAACACAAGTAGTTATTGAGGGCTTTCTCTATGCAAGTACACACCTAGAGTAAATTGGCTTGATACTTTCCTACCAAGAATCCCCAGGAGAACATTGGCTATATACAACATTGTAGAAATATCAAAGTTTGCTCAATTTTATTTAGCTACCATTAAGTGGGCCACAGATAAACTTCCTATTAATTTCTTGTTGTAACCTCCCATCCTCCAACATTTCCTTAAAGTAGTGTTTCAATATGAATTTAAGGTTAATATGGATTAGTAATCAGAATATTTTATGAAATTTATTATATATAATTTAATAGTATTTTGGCAAAACAGAGATTGACAAGGAATGTGAATTAAGGTATGACTACTTCCTTAAGGGTATAAATTGTCATTTCTATCTCCTTTTTGATGTTCCAGAGTCTATTTAGTCTAAATATTTATTTGTATTTTTTCCAAGGGACAGAGAAATAACTTGAAGAAAAAATAAGAAAACATGACATATTTTATTTAGCTTACGCTGTAATCAGAATAGCCTATGAAGGAAAACATTTAATTCAGGTAATAAACTTCATAAGGGACATTGTCAAGTCCTGCTATTTTGAAGAATGTTTCTGTCTTTTTCAATCTTAAAATGTGAAAAAATAAATTGAGGCCATGGAAGAATTTTAGAGCTTCATAATCAAACTGTCTTATAGTGTAAAAAATCTCGACAAAAAGAGTCAAACTCTGTAAAATATTTGAAGAGATTTATTCTGAGCCAAATATAAGTGACTATGGCCCATGACACAGCCCTCAGGAGGTCCTGGGAACATGTGCCCAAGGTGGTTGGGGTGCAGCTTGTTTTTATATATTTTAGGGAGGCATGAGACATCAATCGAATACATGTGAGAAATACATTGGTCCAGAAAGGTGGGGCAATTCGAAGTGGGGCATGGAGGCAGGCTTTCACGCTATAGGTAAATTTAAACATTTTCTGGTTGACAATTGGTTGAGTTTGTCTAAAGACCTGGGATTAATAGAAAGGAAATGTTCACATTAAGATAAAAAATTGTGGGGACCAAGGTTCTTTTGATGTCTCATAGTGGCTGACCTTAGAGACAATGGATGACAAATGTTTCCTGTTCAGACCTTTAAGAGGTGCTAGGCTCTCAGTTAATCTCTTCAGGATTGGGAGGGCCTGGAAGAAAAAGATCTAGCTATGTTAATAGAGATTCTTTACAGATGCAAATTTTCCCCCACAAAGGACGGCTTTGCAGGACCTTTTCAAAATACAGCAAACATGTTTGGGGGTAAAATATTTTTATTTTCTTCTTTGTCATGTAATGTTAAGCTGAGTGAGATTGGAAAGTAAATCACGATATATAGGGCTAAATAAAACCCATCTGATGAAAATTTATGGTTTGTAGGCCATGATTCCCCAGATCCGTTAGATAGGAATTTGGGCAAAATAAAAAAATCAGAGCTTAGTCCTCAAAAATATGATTTGTAAGTTTTTTTATGAAAAGATTATGCCTTACAATTTTTTGTACACTCTGTCTTTTCCTATACTAGGGTCATATATGTAGACTTACTAAATAGATGATTTGGTACAATATCATTGACCTTGTATTTAAGGTTCACTTAGTTGCATTAAAGAGATCAAATCTCACCTCAGACAATTTTATTAGGGTGTTTTAATACTATTGTCAAGTTGGTGTTCGTTGTATTTGATATTGCTTATTTAGAGAAATACGGTTTGGGTATGTTTGTTACAACTGAACTTTCATTATAATGGTATTTGCTAGGATGAGATTTAAATAGCAGGTGAAAACTAGTAAGAGAAAAGAATTGTCCAACTCACTTTAACTCAGTGCTTCTCAAACCTTAATATGCACATGAATCACTTGAGTATCTGGTTGGGAAGCAGATTTTCATTCAGTAGGTCTTGGGTGGGGCCCAAGATTCAGCCTTTCCAATGGAAGAAGCTCTGAGGGGCAAGGTCTTAGAAAACCCACATAATTTATCATTGCACCATGCTTAATTCTATTTCCTCTGCTTGATGAGCACCAATGTACTTATTCAATGTTTTAAAAATTAATAAGATGAACCTTCAGTTAGAAAACAATATATAAATCATTTGGTCTTAGGTATTAGCTTCCAGTTGTGCAAAAAGCAAAACTACAAGTTACTGCAGGAGTTACACATATATTTTACTATTTCACTGAAATCATCCTTAAAACATGAACTACAGCCGGGCGCGGTGGCTCACGCCTGTAATCCCAGCACTTTGGGAGGCCGAGGCGGGCAGATCACGAGGTCAGGAGATCGAGACCATCCTGGCTAACACAGTGAAACCCCGTCTCTACTAAAAATAGAAAAAAAAAAAAATTAGCCGGGCGTGGTCGAGGGTGCCTGTAGTCCCAGCTACTCGGGAGGCTAAGGCAGGAGAATGGCGTGAACCCGGGAGGCGGAGCTCGCAGTGAGCCGAGATCGCACCACTGGACTCCAGCCTGGGCGACAGAGCGAGACTCCGTATTAAAAAAAAAAAAAAAAAATGAACTACATATTCATTTGAAAATTTCGTTTTGTCATGGGACTCCAGACAAAAACACACATCAAATTTAAGGTTTAACTTGATTTCTTTAGTGATGTACCAATTTTTTTTTTTGAGACGGAGTCTTGCTCTGTTGCCCAGGCTGGAGTACAATGGTGTGATCTTGGCTCACTGCAACCTCCACCTCCCGGGTTCAAGAGATTCTCCTGCCTCAGCCTCCTGAGTAGCTGGGACTGCAGGTGTGCACCACCGTACCCAGCTAATTTTTGTATTTTCAGTAGAGACAGGGTTTCACCACGTTGGCCAGTATGGTCTCAATCTCCTGACCTCGTGATCCATCAGCCTCGGCCTCCCAAAGTGCTGGGATTACAGGCGTGAGCCACTGCGCCCAGCTGTGATGTACCAAATTTAAAAAAAATAAACATACAACAATGTTGAATCCTTAGAGAGCTCGAAAGAAAAAGAAAGACAAAGAACCACACAGGTAACTTGAAGTAGAGAATTTCTTTTCGCTAAAAAAAATAGATTACAATACAGTCCTTCCATTAAAATGCATCTACAGACATTTCCTTATGAATGAAATCCTTCTGAGTGGTAAAACTCAAGCTAACACACATGTTAAAAGTGGTTTTTCCCCAACTGATAAAACTTTGACAGAGGTAAATTCCATCCTCAAGCCTTTCATGTAGTGCAGGAGAAAAGGTTTTTAGAATAAAGGAGAGTAAATAAGCATAAGAAAAAAATCAAATAAAAAATAGAGATGAATACAAATTTTTATGAAAGAAAAACAATGCCAAATCTGGTTCTTTTTCAAGAAATTCAAGGTGTATAAAATGAAATAAACAACATTTTATTTAAGTTTGGAGGAAATGTAATATTTAAAAATCACATCTTAAAGACAAACGAGATGGAATTTTGCTGTGTTAAAATGTTTATGGATGGGTCTAGTTTTGACAATTTAGCCTGTCGGATGTGACTTTCACAGTCTGTTGGCAGTTTGCAGGCAAGCCATCACACCTGTGACTCTGTGGTTGATTAATGAGTCTTTCAGCTCATTGCTACCATCTGAAGAAGGGCTATGGCCTTTCTGAGCTTCACTGGTTTATTCCCCTTAACTGCAGTCCTGCCACGGTACTTCCATAAGAAAATCACACCTGGTTAAAGCTAATGAAAACCTCAATATGTCATTTTCTGGACAAGTCAAAAAGCATGTAAAACTAGACAAAAGACGTATTCAGGTAACATGAATGTAGTTTTGTCATAACCTGCCAATCCAAAGAGTAACATTTAAAAAAAAAAAAAGCTTTCCTCAATGACATTTCGTAGTATCAACTTTAAGAATGCTAATTCTGAATTATGTGCCATAAGAGGACTTCTGTAACGCCAGCTCTTTTGCTATACACAGTATCTATCTTCATCAGAACTAGGAAGGTCTTAGTTCATAATGAGATCGTCATTTAGTTTTTATTATCTATAAATGTTTAATCCAACTGTGGCATTTTAAAGTCTTGTTTCAAATTCCTCGCCTTCAGTTGGCCGGTATTCTTACAGCATTTTCTTGAGTGCAAGGCAGCACTGCAACTGCTTTTTCCCCAATCCTGCTCTACACACTGAAAAGTCTTTTAAAACATAAGCACGAATTCCCTCTCCAACCTCTTGAAAGTGCAAACTACAGAATAAGGTGGGAAGGGAGAGACAGGAAACTGAAAGAGAGGATAAACCAAAGGTCTGTGGCTAAAACAGTCTAGTATAGGGCAAAGTGGTGGGAAATTAAGGAAACATGGAAGACAGTAATCTCTTGCCCTGAAGGCCTTTATACTACATCTTCATTTCTGAAGCACTATGGATTTCCAAAACATCAATAATATTCAAATAAATACTAAAATTCATTTTAAAGATAAATAACTGTTTTTCTTTACTTTGGATTTGGGGCAATATTCCCTTTCTCTAGCTACATATATGGGGCAAAGTTTAGCTATATTTAAGTGGCAGAAAGAATCACAAAACTCTAAGTACTATGAATAAATGGGTAACAAAGAAACAAAAGTTTCCATTCCAGCAATTTCCATTTTCTGACCCATGAAACACAACTTTGTATCACTGAACCCGTTATCAGCAGACATTTCCCTGAGCTGGAAGGGTACTTGCATAATATTCTGGTGCAGTTATTCACCACCAGGTTTCCATTCATCTGAAATTATTATGTTTACACATTTTACCAAAACTATTAAAAGAAATATTTTTCTTTATTCTATCATGGCATAAACTAAGGATAATTCTTCATTATGATCACAATCATTGCTATTTTTCTAGTTTTCTATTCCATGCCTATACTAAGAATCATGAAATGAAAACTATTTAGCAATTTACTAATCAATTTGTAATTCGATGATGTTTTATGGAAGGACTGATTTTGGCTGATAAAAACATTGATTCTTTTAAGACTTACCTGAATAATGTCAATAATGACTAAGCATTCACAAAGTGTTCAATCATTGGAACAAATTTTCAAATTGTGATATAAATGATTTCAATCCTGGCTGCAAATTTTAATCACATTGGAAAATTTTTTAAAGTAACTACAATTGTTGCCCCACCCCAGAGATTCTGATTTAATTGGTTGGTAAGAGGCCTGGGCATTTTAAAAAATCTCTTCCCAAAATATTCTCATGTGCAACTAGGGCTAAGTACCATAGGTTTATATAATAATCCTCATGTTTATTGTGCTGACCTAAAATAATAAAATACTCAGTCCTACCAGCCAAAAGTGATTTCTCAAATTAAGTTGAAAAATGAAATGATCAGTGTTTGTAATTCTTAGACTTATTACTATGGTTTATAAGAAAGTATGCTGAGGCCATGTGCAGTGGCTCACGCCTGTAATCCTAATACTTGGGGAGGCCAAGATGGGATGATTGCTTCAGGTCAGGAGTTCAAGACCAGCCTGGTCAACTTAGTGAGACCTCCATCTCTTAAAAAAAATAAAAATAATTAAATAAAAGAAAGAAAGTGTGCTGGATCATGAGGCAGAGACCCTGGGCTTGAATTATTGCTCAACTACCTATTAGCTGTCTGACTTCAGTAAGTCCCTCAAAACAAATGTTTTCTAAACCATGAAATGGGAAAATTAAGATTTCTTCCAGCTTTAAAACCATGTTCTCAAGTAATTTCCAAGAATGCAGAATGCAGTTCTTAAATACTAATCAGAGTACTTATTTGATTCCATATACTAACGGTGGGATTTAAACTAGGGTGAGCAAATGTGTGTCACTTAAGCTACCACCATTCTCTTTTCTTGTCTGTGGCAGACATTGCTAATTGATTACAGCGCTACAGAAAAATCACTATTCTCCTGGAGTTTACACTCAATATAAAACTATTTTCTGTTTGGGAGTTAAGTGCTCATTAGCCCTTCTATTTTAAGAGATGATGTAATGGAGTAGTTAGCAGGAGACTAAAAATGTCCAGAGAATAAAAAATTCTTAGGACAGTTCAGGAGCAAGGACATCGTGACTCATGACATGTGAATTAGGTCCTAAAGGCAGGCATAGCCCCACACAGGGATGGTCTATTCCTAATAACCAAACTTACTGTCATAACCTGGCTTCTGATGGCAATTCACCGAGAGGGAAAGAATTACCAGATCTACTTGAAGTTGTATTTTTCCTGTAAATTAGTAAAACAGAACTCTAATTTTCTAACAGTCTTCTACAAGTTTGGTTAGTGTTATCAGAGGTGTTTGAACCAGAGCAACTCCATCTTGAATAGGGTCTGAGTAAAATAAGGCTGAGACCTGTTGGGCTGCATTCCCAGTAAGTTAGGCATTCTAAGTCACAGGATGAGATAGGAGGTTGGCACAAGATACAGGTCATCGAGACCTTGCTGATAAAACAGGTTGTAGTAAAGAAGCCAGCCAAGATTCACCAAAACCAAGATGGTGATGAAAGTAATCTCTGGTCATCCTCACTGCTCATGCATTAGCATGCTAAAAGACACTCCCACCAGTGCTGTGACAGTTGATAAATGCCGTGGCAGTGTACAGAAGTTACCCTATATGGTCTGAAAAAGTTCAGTACTGGAAATTGCCCACCCCTTTCCCAGAAAACTTATAAATAATCTACCCCTTGTTTAGGATATAATCTAGAAATAACCATGAAAATGGGGAACCAGCAGCCCTCAGAGGCTGCTCTTCCTATGGACTAGCCATTCTTTTATTCCTTTACTTTCTTAATAAACTTGCTTTCACTTTACTCTGTGGACTCACCCTGAATTCTTTCCTATGCAAGATCCAAGAATCCTCTCTTGGGGTCTGGATCCGGATCCCTTTCCAGTAACAGTGTGAATCAATATTGCTGTGTAAAATGAATTGCTAGGCTTTCAAAGCTGTAGAGCAGAGACTAGGGTGGAAATCCTAACAAAATCATGTCCTTCCCAAGAGGTTAACAGGTTTTCTAGCAATGAGACATTCAGCGTAGAAAACACTTGCAAATATAATTAAAATAACTCAATAGTTTCCACCTAATATTTTGTTACATAAAATGAAGTTTTTTTAAAGTGCTAAAACCTTTTCATTTTTGCAGGTTTTTTCATATTTAAAAATAATAAAATGTACCTAAATGTTATAATGATAAAGAGAATCACTGCTTTTTGAGGGCAGGGCTCCCATTTCGTGCAGTCCTAGATGCCATCTCTCATGATAAATCCTGTACCAAAAGACAGATTAGTCACACCATCTGCTGCCTCCAGGGAGATAAATTGCACATTTCAAAGTATGGCAACATTCCATTATAGCATAATGAAGAAAATGAAAAACATATTAGCAAACTGAACACTTTGGGGAAATTTCATTTTCAAATTGTGTGCTGTTTTGCTTTTAAAGAAGTAAAATTATTAAATAAAATGTGTGAGAGGAAGCAAATATTCTTCCTTGTAGCAAAATTACGGATGCTTTTACTTTGTGAAAAATAATATTATTTCCAACGAATGCATTAAAATCACACATATAATCCACATTTTCAGAGTTGTTATGAACAACCATCTCTATGTACATACTCTTGCTGAAATCAAATTTTAGTCCTAAAATCATTGTTAGATTACAGGCTAAAAGAGGAAAATGAACAATTAACTGTTCTTGTTTCTTCCCCAGAAACCCTTAGGGTCTATAAATTTAATCTGAGTCCATCTCAGACCTGCCAGTTCAGAGCAACAAACATAAACACACGGACTTGGAAGCATCACTCCATTTCTCAGGCAATCCTACTGCTTTCAGGAAATTCTTGCTGTTCAGAGACAAACTTACACACACTGAAGAACAGAGTGTGCAGAACAGGCTGCAAGAACACTGACATTAAGAGCAAGACAAATCAGGTGCACCTCTCTTCCTTGACCAAGGCCAGTATTAAGCTAGCACATCTTGTCTGAAGAGCCATCAATCACGCACCAAGAGTGCCCTCATGAAGGTACATCCTATCCAAGCTGTATAAATATAAGGCAAATAAAATTTTAGTGACAGTCTACAAGGCCATTTGATCTATGAACTACATAGGTCCTGCAATTGCTTACACATACCTGAAAACCTCCAGGGTCAGATGAGGCCAAGGATTGGAAAGAAAGAATCTGTAACTCTTTCAATATTCTCCACGGATAGGCCTAAATAGAACAAGTGCCCCTTCTACTCGAGTACTACCACCCCTTACTCAGTTTGGCATCTGACTTTGTCCTAAGTAGGCTAACACTCATTCACTGTGCCTTTAGGTTGCAAATTGAACTGATTTAAAAGTGAAAAATGTAGTGAAGAAACCATCACTCTAGCCAATAACCTGGATGCAACATACTTTATCTCATGTGGTGTTACTACTTAGTTGAACCCTTTGTCTAGACTACCTCTCACCTTGGCTACCTGGCTGACTCATAGCTCAGGTATCCCCATCTCCAGATGTACGTTCTGACTCCCTCTACATTCAGCTTATCTTCCCCTCCTCTGTGATCTTCTACTGTACTTATATGGTAACTTGCATGAACCTCTATTATAGCTATACCCACTGATTTTTTAGTCTATCTCCTCCACTAGATTCTGAGTTCCTTGACAGCAGGGATTGTGTCTGGCTGATTTCTTTATTTGCTATGTCTAGTGAATGTTTGATGGATGGAAGAATGAACAAACAGTCACAGATTTATCTATTTACTCAAAGTCTTGCTGGACTGAATAATGGGCTGGAAGTATTCTTATAATCAACACAGTGTATTTTGTGGGTTATATAATACTTTTGTCTGCTAGCAAATATATTCTCTGTATAATAAAATAACAAGAGTCTGGATTGTTCTTTATACAAAGCTATCTATTTCCTAACTATCTTCGAGCCATTTACAGCTCTGACTTGCTGAAATGAACCGGTAGGTGTTCATTACTGATTCTGGGCTGAATCAGATGAATACACAAAGCAAAGACATCATGCTGATGAGAAGAGCCTTCTGGGCAAGTTAGACAGGTAAACAACAAAGCCTTAATCAGTTAACTGACTTGTTTCCAAATCTGGCCAGCCCAGACCAGTTTTCTTTTTTTTTTTTTTAATCTGAGGACTCTGGCTATTATTAGGTTTAATTCATTAACCTGGAATAATCAATTATTTGAAAATAAGAGATCCGCAAGCTTCTAGGTCAATAGCTAAATCGCATTATCTCTTTGTGGGTTTAGACATCTTTAATTGAATGGAAAACTAGCATATTCTATTTTTCTCTGTTATGTTTCTAAATCACAGGATTTATCCTGTCTTTTTCTCTTAAAACTCCGGAATGAGGACAATGTTAAGGTTTAAATGAGAAATAAAGAACAGGACTGATTTGTTACCGTGGGTGGGTGGGATTATAAGGTGAGGCAGAGCAAGAGGTTAGCAACTTTTACTTTATACAACATCCGCATTGTTTAACTTCTAATGAGCATGTATGTGATTTAACATTGCTTTTTAGAGTTTTTAATAAATGGGACCAGGTGTGGTAGTTTACGCCTGTAATCCCAGTGCTTAGGGAGGCTGAGACAGGAGGATTGCTTGAGGCCAGATGCAAGATCCCATCTGTACAAAAAAATTTTTTTAAAAAAACTAACCAGGCATGGTGGCTCGTGCCTGTAGTTCCAGCTACTCAGGAGGAGGCTGAGGCGGGAGGATCACTTTAGCCCAGGAATTCGAGGCTGCAGTGAGCTGTGATCAAGCTACTACTCTCCAACCAGGGTGACAGAGCAAGATTTATCTCTAAAAAAAAAAAATTCAATAAATGAATTAACAAGGCCTCTTTCTCTTGGTGACTCTTTCTTTACCTCAGAAAGTTCTATAAGCAAAAGAAAGTCACTTCAAAACAATAAATTTAGACTGAGAGCCAAAAGCGTGAACAGAACAGACCCATGCTTTCACCACTGTGCTTTACAGTACAAGTGACAAGCAGGAAGAGCCCGAGATCCTTGCTCTCCAGGAGCTATCAGTCTATTTAGGGAGACAAATACCGAAAAGCATTAGTGAACCTCACAAGGTAGCGCATGCTGGACATCAACATATATAATGTAGTGTATAAATGCCCCGAGAATTGGGAAAACAGAAGGTTTTTGAGAGCTACATAACTGGAGAGGGGCTTGGGATGGAGGGCCTGAGTGGGTCTTGGACAGGCAGAGTAGGGGGTGATGACAGTCAGTGCAAGCAGAGGAGATGAAACTGGGCAACGCTGTAGAAGTCATTAACACGGAGCTCTCATTTGTGATATCAGGAAATGCTTCTTTTTTTTTTTTTTTTGAGACGGAGTCTTGCTGTGTCGCCCAGGCTGAAGTGCAGTGGCACGATCTTGGCTCACTGTAAGCTCTGCCTCCCGGGTTTACGCCATTCTCCTGCCTCAGCCTCCCGAGTAGCTGGGACTACAGGCGCCCGCCACCTCGCCTGGCTAATTTTTTGTATTTTTTAGTAGAGACAGGGTTTCACCGTATTAGCCAGGATGGTCTCGATCTCCTGACCTCGTGATCCGCCCGCCTCAGCCTCCCAAAGTGCTGGGATTACAGGCGTAAGCCACCGCGCCCGGCCATTTTTTGTATTTTTAGTAGAGACGGGGTTTCACTGTGTTAGCCAAGATGGTCTCAATCTCCTGACCTCGTGATCCGCCTGCCTTGGCCTCCCAAAGTGCTGGGATTAATGGTCATTCTCCAACTCTGGTTGTGTCAGTTTTCTCATCTGTCACCTCTGTTCTATTTCTCATCTCTCAATATATCGGAGTTAAAAAGAAATTATTTAGTCAGATAGTGAGGGTAATGAAGTCCTTGGTAAAGTTTTCCTTTTAACGAAAAGCAGCCCCCAAATCATTTTCTTTTCTAACAAAGAGCAACCTGTAAAATTGAGCTGCAGACATAGGCAAACGAGATGCTTGCACGAGTGGGTGCCGGGAGTTGTGCCAATAGGGAAGGGGCTACCGGGGACTAGGCACGTTAAAAATGGCTGCTCCATCTTCCCATCTCTTTGCCCAAACTACGTGTACAGTAAGAGAAGACAACATGGCACGGCCAGGCAAAGATGCCATTTGCATAATAAGATTAGGGTGGGTGGCTATGTAAAAGTCACACCTGCTCCAACCAGTCTGTGGGCCCTATGTAAATCGGGCCCTCAAGCCTGTCTGTAAAGCCGGTGCACTCCATGCATGGATGTGCATGGGCCAAAAGTCCCATTTGGGTACTCCCGCTCTCTCTCCCAAGAGAAAGAGCTATTCTCCTTTCTCTTTCTTTTGCCTATTAAACCTCCGCTCCTAAACCCACTTCTTGTGTTCGCGTCCTCAATTCCCTTGGCGTGAGACGGCAAACCCCGAGTATTTACCCCAGACAACAATGCCACTTCACTAGAACCTTAATCCTGGCCATGAAATGATAAATAATACCAGTCTCTGAAAGCAGATGCCTGCATCAAATTTAATTCTTGATGCTGGAGATTCCATGTCTAGGTTCTGATTTCTATGTAAATCCAAATCCACAGCTGGACACAGGTCCTGTTGCACAGTAGATTATTGAAAAAATGCCAAGTACTAGTCCTTTGTGGCCACACCTTCCTGAAACTGCCTTTGCAAAGCCATAACTGAGAAAATTATTACAGTGAAAGAGATCGGACCTAACTAACACCATCTTGCTTCTAACCTCCAAGCTGTCCTTGTTCAATCCTAGATGTAGGCTGAGCTAACTTTGGGAGGAACTTAGTTTATAGATTAGCTTTGAAACAAAGATGATAACAGGACTTTCCCAAAACAAACCCCCTTCCTGCCTGCAGACTAGACTGCCTTTGCAGGACTAACAAATTAGCTAGAAGATGAGAAATTATGTTTTAGGAGTCACGCAGCTGGAGGCTGCGTTTCTAAACTTCTCCAAATTGCTCCTGGGGATAAAATCACTATTATAAAATCTAAGATCAGTGCTTGAGATATTTTGCAGACTCCGTGCTCAATAAATCAGCTGGCCTCCACACAGATTGATAAACTGGCTCATATGGTCTTGTAGCCCCCACCCAGGAACTGTCTTAGCACAAAAGGACAGCTTCAACTCCCCATGATTTCATCTCTGACCTGACCAATTAGCACTCCCAACTCACTGGCCCTCTACTTACCAAATTATCCTTAAAAACTCCAACCACCAAATTCTTGGGGAGACTGATTTGAGTAATAATAAAACTCCAGTCTCCCACACAGCCGGCTCTGTGTGAATTACTCTTTCTCTACTGCAATTCCCCTGTCTTGATAAATCAGCTCTATCTAGGCAGCGGGTAAAGTGAACCCACTAGGGGGTTACATTCCCTGCCTTTGGCTCATGAATATAGCCAGCGTCAGCTTCCTGACTCACCCTCTGCCTTGAACGCAGACACAAATAACACAGCTAGCACCTAATACAGACTGCTCTGGGTAGCCCCTCCTCCCATTTCTGCTTCTTCTGCTTGGTCCTCCTCACCCACGTCCTCGTTTTGCAATCACTTGGAGTCTTGGGCTGTGCCTTACTGTTTAATCCCTGGCCCCATGTTTACCCTTGTAACTTGCTCTGGCTTGTCCAAAGAGGAGGATCAAATAATAGCTAGAAATAATAATAACTCATATTTACAGAGAACTTCCTGTGTTCCAGGCCGTGTACTAAATACCTGCTAAAAGTTAAGTTTTTCTTATTTTCCCAGCCACTCAACAAGAAAGATGCTGCTATTTTCCCTGTGTTTGAAATGTTTGTTCTTTGGTGCTGTAAAGAAAATAGCACTTGGACATAAATTTATTTAGTAAGGCCATTTTTACTTCTTGCAGAAAGGGTACACTTGCCAGGAGTTTTTCCACTAGAGTACACCAAACTAAGGAGACAAGGTCATTTATAACTTGACGCGTCCACCTTACTGTTGTGTCTGGTTTCTATTGGCTGGAACGAGACCTCACATTCTGTATTTGTCCTGATTGGCTAGCAAGTTAGAACTTTATAAAAGAGGTAAAGGTAGAGGAGAACAAAGAAGGAGGAAGTAACTTGTGGAATGCTGAGAAAGGTAAAAACACTTTTAAATAAGGAAGAGGAACAGGCTATGACCTAATGCTTGCTTGGGCCAGTATAAACATGCCAGGGCAAATATTTAGGAGCACAGGTCTTTGAATACATTTTGCTTCTAAGAGAAGTTACTATTTATTCCTAATTAAATGGGGGAGGAAAGTCTTTGAAAAGGAACCTCTACTTTACTTTTTACACCTGTTATAAGAAATAGGGGCCCGTAATCCCAGCACTTTGGGAGGCTGAGACAGGTGGATCACCTGAGGTCAGGAGTTTGAGGCCAGCCTGGCCAACATGATGAAACCCCATCTCTAATAAAAATACAAAAAATTAGGCAGATGTGGTGGCAGGCGCCTGTAATCCCAGCTACTTAGGAGGCTGAGGCAGGAGAATCACTTGAACCTGGGAGGCAGAGGTTGCAGTGAGCCAAGATGGCGCCATTGCACTCCAGCCTGGGCAAGAAGAGCGAGACTCAATCTCAAAAAAAAAAAAAAAAAAAAAAATAGGGATAAGAAAAAGGAAGCCTAGAGAAAGTGATAAAGTGATAGAGAAAGGATTTGAACCCTGTAGGATTTTTTGCCACAGTGGGCCACGTTACAGAAGAGGTACCTGGTGAATGAGAGGACCAGGTGAAGGATGCCTTGACATTGGGGCTGAAGAGTTTGGGTTTGGTGCTACAGACAGTGTGTCATCACTGCAAGTTTTGAAGTGGAAGAATGGCAGAAAAAGAAAATATATTTAAAAAATCTCTGTACTTCACTCCAGCTCTTATCCCTTTGATATTTGGTAATTTTAAAAACAGATTTGTCTGTGTTCTTTTATGTTTCACCCTTATTCTATCAGCATCAAAAAGTAATCTGCATATTCATGGCAGTTTAATATGTAAAAGCAGCAAAGCAAAAATGTGGAAGCAGCCTTAAATGTACAGGAATAGGGAAATGATTAGGCAAATTGTGCTACATTAATTTGGTATAAAGCTAAGCCGTTAAAAATAAAAAACTATGTATCTTTACATGGATGAATCACAAGAATAGTTTTGTGAAAAATGTAGAACGCCCATTGTAAATATAGACCTCCTCATTGTGACTGTGTAAAAGGTGTGTGTTGTGTACATATAAAGAGAATGAGGAGAAAAGAGCTGAGTCAGCATGGTGGGATGAGATTATAAATATACTATTTCTTTGTTTTAAAAATGTTCCTTAGTATTATCTGTAATTTACCTAGACTAGAGTGAAGTGATGCAATCACAGCTCACCACAGTCCCGACCTTCTGGGCTCAAGCAATCCTGCCACCTCAGCCCCCGGCGTAGCTGGAACCACAGGTGTGCACCATGACACCCAATTAATTTTTGTATTTTTTGTAGAGATAGGGTTTCTGCATGTTGCCCAGGCTAGTCTCGAATTCCTAGGCTCAAGGGATCCACCCACCTGGACCTCCCAAAGTTCTGGGATTACAGGTGTGAGCCACCACCCCTGACCAGTTATTTGCAATTGGTTTTATAGTGAAGGAAAAATTTAAGGAGAGAAACCAAGTTAATCCAGCAGATACACAGATTAGAGACATTCCTGCTGGAGTAAAACAGGCTCTGGAGGCATGAGCAGGAGAGGGCACTGAATTTTGAGAGTGGAGGCATATGGGAACAAAAAGAAATGGGTGTGAGAAATGTTTAGAGGAAACACTCGGAGGCATGTGTTCTCTAACAGAATTTAGATGATGGGAAATAGAAACTTTGCAAAGTACTTCAAGGTTTCTAGGCTAAGACGAGCAGCCTGTTAGTGCCATTAATAGAAGTCACACAACTCTGCAGAAGGGGCAGTTTTTAGATGAAGATAATTATGATGGTTGGACTTCTATGTGAGATGAGAGTTATTACATTAAATTACTATTATGCACCAGTTGTGGTGGCTCACACCTGTAATCTCAGCACTTTGGGAGGTTGAGCCAAGCAGATTGCTTGAGCCCAGGAGTTCGAGACCAGACCGGGCAACATGGCAAAACCCCTTCTCTAGTAAAAATATAAAAATTAGCTGAGTGAGCCTGTAGTCCCAGCTATTCAGGAGGCTGAGGAGGGAGGATCACTTGGGCCTGGGGCATTGAGGCTGGAGTGAGCCAAGATTGAAGCACTACACTCCAGCCTAGGTGACAGAGTGAGCCCTAGACAAACAAATAAATATAAATAAAATATTACGGGGAAAAAATCCAAGAATATGGAATCTAGAGGTGTTGTGGAACAATTAAGACTAGAGATACAGATTCAAGACTCGGGGGCATAGATTTAGAGGTGGGCCTGATCATATCATTGGGCCTAATCCATTCTGATGACAAGCATTATTTAGCTAGCATAGAATTTTTTAAAAATAGAATGTGAATGCATTCACCTTCCCCTATTGTATTATACTTTGCCTTGACATATTTACATTACTTGCCCAGCCCCTGAAGGCATTTGATTTCAATACCTGAGATAATCACCTGAGGCTATGTGAGCGAATAAGGTAGCTTCAGGAAAAGAGGTGGGAAGGATGTGGAGAGTGTGAGAATGAGAGGACTGAGGCTAAGAAGCCTTTAGCAATGTCTGAGGAAAGAAGAAATCAGAACGTCTGTCTTAAGAATTGCAGAAGGGGAGATAAATGTAACTGGGGCCTGAGGCAAGGAAAATAATCAAAAATAGGAAAAAATATCCTTTTATCTGAAGAAATCACAATATTGATGTGGCCTACTGAGTGCCAGGAGAAACCAAAGACTCATGTATAGACACAATCTCATTTCAGAATAACTGAGGGATGAAGTCACTAAGGGCATCCAGGGAGAGGATAGGGGAAAAAGAATCAGTCTGGCATCAGTTTTCTCACAGGGAGCATAAAACACAAGAAGCCATAGTTTCTTCATAAATGTAAACATAAGTGTATGGTACAACCCAGCACTCCCACTCCTAGGTACTATCCAGGTGAAATAAAAACCTATGTTCATGCAAAACCTGTATACAAATGTTTTTAGAGGCTTTATTCACAGTCACTTAATACTAGAAACAATCCAAATGTCCTTTAAAGGGTGAATGGATCAAAAAACTGTGGTACAACCATACAATGAACTACTATTACACACACACACACACACACACACACACACACACACACACAAAAGGACAAACAAACGGAGGAATCCATTGCTATAACATTCTTGAAAGGACAAAATTATATGGATAGAGAACAGGTCAGTGGTTGCCACAGGTTGGCATGGAGGTAGGAAGTGACAAAGGGTCAGCACAGAGGAATTTTTGAGAGTGATAAAACTCTCTGTATTTCAATTGTGATGATTGTTAAATACAAAATAAGTAGCTGGGCATGGTGGTGGGAGCCTGTTGTCCCAGCTACTCGGGAGCCTGAGGCAGGAGAATGGCATGAACCCGGGAGGCGGAGCTTTGCAGTGAGCCGAGATCGTGTCACTGCACTCCAGCCTGGGTGACAGAGGGAGACTCTGTCTCAAAAAAACAAAACAAAACAAAAAAAATAGTATCATAGCCTATTCCTTAGACCTATCAACCAATAAATAAAAACAGAAATGCTTCAAATGATTACAGTTAGAGTGGGACTTGTGTGATTCAGGAGCTGGCGGGGGGGCGGGTGTGATATTTTATATTTTATATCTTCCTGTACCATTTGAAATAATACATGTATAAATATTGCTTACAGTTTATTATAAAATAAAAATTTTAAATATTCTGGATATAAAAACATCCTGATTAAAAAAATTTTACACCAGATTTCACATTATGAGGAGAAAAAAATCTCAGATTTAGAGCTGTATCCTCAAGGTACACTAATGTATGAGTTTCACTTACAGTATAAGAAAGTCCTACAGGTATCCTAACTAATTTAATATACATCACATCACAAAAATACTGTAATATTAATAGTATTATTTTATAAGTCCATTCTTACACTGCTATAGGGACATACCCAAGACTGGGTAATTTATAAGGGGAAGAGGCTTAATTGACTCACTGTTCTGCAGGGCTGGGGAGGCCTCAGGAAACTTACAGTCATGGTGGAAGGGGAAGCAAACACATCCTTCTTTAAAGGCAGCAGGAGAGAGAAGAATGAGAGCCAAGCGAGCGGGGGGAAGCCCCTTATTAAACCATCAGATCTCATGAGACCTCACTCACTATCACTAGAACAGTATGGGGGAAACCACCCCCATGATTCAGTTACATCCTACTGAGACCCTCCCAAAACACGGGGGAATTATGGAAACTAAAATTCAAGATGAGATTTGGAATGGGCACACAGCCAAACCGTATCATTCTGCCCCTGGCCCTTCCAAAATCTCATTTCCTCACATTTCAAACACAATCATGCCTTCCCAACAGTCCATCAAAGTCTTAACTCACTCCAACATTAACCCAAAAGTCCAAGTCCAAAGTCTCATCTGACACAAGGCAAGTCCCTCAGCCTATGAGCCTGTAAAATCAAAAGCAAGTTGGTTACTTCCTAGATACAATGGGGGTATAGGCACTGGGTAAATACACCTGTTCCAAATGAGAGAAATTGGCCAAAACAAAGCAACTACATGCCCCACACAAGTCCAAACTCCAATAGGAAAGTTATTAAACCTTAAAGTTCCAAAATGATCTCATTTGATGCCATGTCTCACATCCAAGTCATGCTGATGCAAGAGGTGGGCTCCCATGGCCTTGGGCAGCTCTGCCTCTGTGGGTTTGAAGGATATAGCCCTCCTCCCTGGCTGCTTTCACAGGCTGGTGCTGAGTGCTTGCAGCTTTTCCAGGTGTGTGGTGCAAGCTATCAGTGGATCTACTATTCTGGGGTCTGGAGGATGGTGGCCCTCTTCTCACAGGTCAGCTAGGCAGTGCCCGAGTGGGGGCTCCAACCTCACATTTCCCTTCTGTACTGCCCTAGCAGAGGTTCTCCATGAGGGCTTTGCCCCTGCATCAAGCTTCTGCCTGACATCCAGGCCTTTCCATACATCCTCTGAAATCTAGGCGGAGGTTTCCAACTTCAATTCTTGTCTTCTGTGCACCCTCAGTACCATGCCACGTGGAAGCTGCCAAGGTTTGGGCTTGCACCCTCCGAAGCAATGGCCTGAACTGTACCTTGGCCCCTTTTATCCAAGGCTGGAGCTGAAGCAGCTGGGATGCAGGGCACCATGTCCCAGGGCTGCACAGAGGAGGGGGGCCCTGGGCCCAGGCCACAAAGCATTTTTCCCTTCTTAGTCTCCAGGCCTGTGATGGGAGGGGCTGCCAGGAAGGTCTCTGACACGCTCTGGAGATATTTTCTTCATTGTCTTGGTGATTAACATTCAGCTCCTCATTACTTATGCAAATTTCTGCAGCGGGCTTAAATTCTCCCCAGAATGCTTCTACCAAGCTGTTTCTTTTCTATTGCTTCGTCAGTCTGCAAATTTTCCAAACCTTTATGTTCTGCTTCCGCTTGAACGCTTTGCCACTTAGAAATTTCTTCTGCCAGATACCCTAAATCATCGCTCTCAAGTTCAAAGTTCCACAGATCTCTAGGGCAGGGGAAAAAGCCGCCAGTCTCTTTGCTAACACATAGCAAGAGTCCAGTTTGCTCCAGTTTTCAACAAGTCCCTCATCTCCATCTTGGACCACCTCAGCCTGGACTTCATTGTCTGTATCACTATTAGCATTTTGGTTAAAGCCATTCAACAAGTTTCTAGGAAGTTCAAAACTTTCTCACGTCTTCCTGTCTTCTGAGCCCTCCAAGTCTCTAGGAAGTTCCAAACTCTTCCACATTTTCCTATCTTCTTCTGAATCCTCTAAACTGTTCCAACGTCTACCTGTTACCAAGTTCCAAAGTCGCTTCCACATTTTTGGGTATGCTTATAGCAGCGCCCCCTCCTCCCTTGGTACTAATTTACTGTATTAGTTCCTTCTCATGCTTCTATGAAGACAGACCCAAGACTGGGTATTTCTAAGGGAAAAAGGTTTTTTATAAAGGAGAAAACCTTTTTTTTTTAATAAAGGAAAGAGGTTTAATTGACTCACAGTTCAGCATGGCTGCAGAGGCCCCAGGAAACTTACAATCTTGGTGGAAGGGGAAGCAAACACATCCTTCTTTACATGGCAGCAGGTGAGAGAATGAGATCTAACCAGAGGAGGAAGCCCCTTCTAAAACCATCAGATCTCATAAGAACTTACTCACTATCATGTGAATAGCACGGGGGAAACCGCTCCCATGATTCAACTACCTCCCACTGGGTCCCTCTCATGGGAACTACAATTCAAGATAAGATTTGGGTGGGGACACAGCCAAATCATGTCAGTTATAAATGTTACTACATAAAATGAAGAATATTACTAGTTGTCACTCAGTTTTGTTATTATATAACTATTATTAGATTTTTTAAATTTCTCTCATAATTGTCACAGTAAAAATATCTTCAAAGAGATAGTTTCCTCTCATGTTGATATAGTATCATAAACAGATATCCAATAGTGATCAATAAGCCTTACAGAAGTCAATTCTCTCTTCATCTTCAATCAAACTGAACCAATGGGCCTATGACAGCTACTCCTGGTGGAAAATATGCTATAACTTTTTGCAAAAAAAATCACAGAGGTTTTTGGGTCTGAACAGTATGTGACAGGGGAATAGCCATTGAAAAAAAGAATGTACTCTATACAAGCAAGTTTTAAAATAGTTTTTGATCCAGTGCAAGAACCCGAAAGTGCCAGTATGTGAATGCATAATTAGGTAGAAGAAAATTGATTACAAAGTGAATTTTGGTTCAATTTGACAAGCAAAAATTCTCCCATGGCTGCTTTTGAGAAAATTATTATACCTTTCTTTCATCAAAATGTTGCCAGTTGTGCATTTCTGTCAATAGCATTTAACATATTTATTTAGGTTGCCTGTTTTCTGCTTCACTAAAGTAATGGAGACCTTTATTTATATTTTATTCCTGTTATCATATATAACACATATCCATATAATCTCCCCATAGGGAAGAGAATTACTCTCTCTGTCCTTGCTGTGGTAGCCACAGAATTGTATCACTCAAATCTACTGTTACCGTAGTTGACTAATGGCCCCAGCTGTCATTCCTCTGTATCTATCATGGTATTTGTGCTGAGGTCATGCTTCTACCAAGCTGTTTATAGCCAGTGTCTGAGCAAGGTGTAGGTACTAGTGCTAGTCCATTCCTACAAGGCATGGGACTTTTCTAGTGGGTGACTTTAGCTCCAGGCGTCTCCCTTGACCTTGTCAAAACCCTGCTGTCTGAGACTCTTCCTCTCCAATCCTCCTTCGCCCTCACCTTTCACAGGTATCAGATCAGCAACTCAGTCTGAAGTTGAGTTCAGTCTGAAGCCTTCCTTGCCTATTCCTACTTCCTCCTCTTAATCCTTCATGTGCATCTCTCTCCTAAAATCCTCTTGCACATTGAATTACATCTTGGCATCTGCTTCTTGGAGGATCTGAACCCACACTCTCTGAAGAAAAGGTAGGCATAGCACCTTTCTACCTTAAGAATATCTGGATCACGCTTTTTCCAGAGAGGAAATATTGTTAAAAATAGAGTTTTCTTTTCTTTCTTTCCTTCTCTCTTTTTTTTTTTTTTTATTTGATAAAGTCTCGCTCTGTCGCCCAGGCTGGAGTGCAGTGGCACGACCTCAGCTCACTGCAACCTCTGCCTCCAGGGTTCAAGTGATTCTCCTGCCTCAGCCTCCCAAGTAGCTGGGACTACAGGTGTGTGCCACTATGCCCGGCTAATTTTTTGTATTTTTAGTAGAGACAGGATTTCACTATGTTAGCCAGGATGATCTTGATCTCCTGACCTCGTGATCTGCCCACCTCGGCCTCTCAAAGCTCTGGGATTACAAGCGTGAGCCACCACACCCGGCCAAAAATAGATTTTTCTGAGCCCCTAAACTTCCCTGGAAGTTTCTTTTATATTTGTGTTGTATAATGTCTTCCTCAATCTCTGGCCATAATCTCTAACCTGACCTTTCCTCCTGTCCCTCCACTCCAGGTGTTATTAATGTGCTAAAGTAGCTCTCTGTTTCTGCCACTCCTTGGCTTAAAGGCTCTGATGATTCCCTCAAGTCTACTGGTTAATGTCCAAATGTTTTAGCCCAATCCATAGTCAATTTCTCAAATTTTAACTAGAAGAGGGCTCTTTCTCCAAGGCTAGAGATAACAGGCAAAGGATTGGAGATGATAAAACAAAATTGAGGTTTAGGAAGGAAAGCTGGGAGTTTCACATTAGATGGCTTTACTCTTCCTGGTAAGGTAGATGGTGGAAAGTCAGCAGGAGGGATTTGGGAGCTTGAACGGGGGAGACAATCAAAGTGAAAATTCAAAGTGGATTAAAAATTTTGCAGAGTAGCACTAAGGAGTCCTTTGAAGGATATTGGGATAACCCTAGGATAAGGGATATCCCTAGTACATTGTTACTTTATTCTAAGTAAATGCCTTTCATTTAATAGATGTTCAAAAATGTTGAACGAGGAAAGTAAGCAAAGAATTATAAAAACTCTACAGAAGCCCTAGAGGGAAGTGATTAAGAACATGGCCTTGAGCCAAAATCTGAGCACCATCACTTAGAGCTCGGTACCTCTGTGCCTTAGTGTCCTTATCAGGAAAGTAATAATATGATACCTACTTTGTAAGGTTATTATAAGGATTTACAGTTAAATATGTGTATATAAATCACCTAAATTATGCCAGCCATATGGTAAGCACTCTGTATGTTTGCTATCTTTATTATCATCAGTATTATTACAGTAAATATGCAGCTAATTAAAAAATTGACCAGAAGTATGGTATACATTAATAGATAAAGTACCAGATACTATAGTAGATACAAAACCAGAAGACTTCATCTTGGGGCTCTTTTGAGCTGCCATGTAATGTCCGTGACCTTGGGCATGTTATTTAATGTTCTGCAACCTCAAGAGTACCTGTCCCTTGTTACATGGTTGTAGTGAGAGTCAAAGGAGATTAGTGTGAAAGTGCTTTATACACCATAAAGGACAACAGACATACAAGTTACCCATCAGGAAATAATACACATGTATGAGTTTGTTTGGTTCATGTACCAATTCCCTTGGCCCTACAAATTCTGAGGATCAGATTGTCAAATTTATGCATTTTAAATACATGTTAGATAATCTCTGAAAAAAAAAAAAACCATGCTGCTGTAGATTTCAGGATAAGAGAAAAGCTTTCTCTTGTTTGAGAAGATATAGTGATGACGGGTAGAGAGAGTCACTGAGTCTGAGGTCTTTTGGTGGAGGAAGGAAGAAAACAATTTTCTAGGGAACGAGCATGAAAAAAACCCACCAAATTTGAATGGCATGGCATATGTATGTAATGACTAAGAGGTGTGTACTCATAAAATCAGCTTCTCCTTTCTCTTAAACCCACTTCTCCATAACCAGGCCTCCTGCTGCTGCATCAGGAATTTACTGCTGTGAGCAACTATAAACATTGTGCTAATGGTAGCAGTGCCTGAGAACAGTCATTTGAGAGTGGAGTGTGTGCAGTTTGAGGCCAGAGACAATATTTTCTGCTCTCTACACACCACAGGGCACACACTGTAATCTGATATAGGGTAAAGGTACTTTGATAATTATTATCATTAAAAGCAAACAATCAACTCCACAGATCAATGCCTCTTTTAAAACATGTTTTCTAATCTCTGTTTCCTCTCAGATGTATGGTTATTGTCCACCTGGACAGGCCCCAAAGTGACAGCCAGAAATCTGCCTCCACCACCCCTTCTGCTGTTACTGCCATCATATTTAATTGTGTTTGCTCAACTCGAAGCCAAACTCATATGCAGTATATTTAGATGGTTAAAATAGCACAGCACTGCACTGTATTCACAGATTATTTTCAACACCACAGTTCTTGGGAATTAGTTTGGAATAAATAAGGTAAAGAGAAAAGAAGCAACATAAATTTGTTCCAGTGACAAAGAAAACAATATCAAAATGCCAATCTGGAGCTTCGCCATGAATGAGGGAAGGGAGAGCTCCTTTTGGTCCACTCTCCTGCAAATGCAATCACCATCTCATTCTCTAGTCTGGATTTATTTTAAAGTGGGTGAGAACAAAAGCAAAAAACTAATAGTAAGAAACTGTGAAAAGTACCTTTATTATTTCAAATGATCAATGTACAATCACTGTACTTATTCTTAGATAGCATCAAAAGTAAAGGTGTAGAACTGATATATATGTTGATTTTCTGAAACTCTAGGGAGTGTTTATTTTTCACAATAGCAAACTTTCTAAATTGAAACACGTGCATCATTAGTATATATTCAGGATCTGTTTTCTGAGGTCTTGGCTGCTATACACTTCTTCAAATGCCTCAAAATAATCACTCATAATTAATTTACAAAGGCTTCGTTGGATAGTGTTATCAGCTAACTCCACCTTAAAGTTTTCTACTTGCATTTTTCGTATCATTTAACAAACACAAACTCTCATCCAAATGTCAAAAGATGTATAAGTCATGGAGTATAAAACAGACTTTGTTGCTGAAGAGGTTATGACTTGAACTGGATCAATTAACTAAAAATAAAGACCAGCTTTCTGTTATTTTAATCTGAGCCAAATTTACATAACAATAATAACAGTGGGGGTTTTATTTATTTATTTAACTTTTATTTTAGGTTCAGGGATACATGTGCAGGTTTGTCATATAGATAAATTGCGTGTCACAGGAGTTTGGTGTACAGATTATTTCATCACGCAGGTAATAAGCATAGCACCTGACAGGTAGCTTTTTGATCTCCCTCCTCCCACTCCCTACCCTCAAGTAAGCCTCAGAGTCTGTTGATCCCTTCTTTGTGTCTGTGTGTTCTCAGTGTTTAGTTCCCACTTACATGTGAGAACATGCAGTATTGGTTTTCTGTTCCTACATTAGTTTGCTTAGGATAATGGTCTCCAGCTCCATCCCTGCAAAAGACATGATCTTATTCTTTTTTATGGCTATGTAGTATTCTGTAGTGTATATATGTCACATTATCTTTATGCAGTCTACCACGGATGAGGTTTTAGGTTGATTCCATGTCTTTAACTATTGTGAATAGTGCTGCAATGAAGATACATGTGCATATGTCTTTATTGTAGAATGATTTCTATTCCTTTGGGTATAAACCCAGTAACGGGATTGCTGAATTGAATGGTAATTCTGTTTTAAGTTCTTTGAGAAAGTGCTACACTGCTTTCCACAAGGGCTGAACTAATTTACATGCCCACCAGCAGTATATAAGCATTCCCTTTTCTTCATAATCTTGCCAGCATGTTATTTTTTGACTTTTTATTAGTAGCCATTCTGACTGGTGTGAGATGCTATCTCATTGTGGCTTTGATTTGCATTTCTCTAATATTTAGTGATATTGAGCTTTTTTTCATATGTTTGTTGATCATGTGTATGTCTTCTTTGAAAAGTGTCTGTTTATGTCATTTGCCCACTTTTTAATGGGGTTGTTTGCTTTTTGCTTGTTGATTTGTTTAAGTTCCTTTTAGATGGTGGATATTAGACCCTTGTCAGATGCATAGTTTGCAAGTATTTTCTCCCATTCTGTAGGTTTTCTGTTTACTCTGATGATAGTTTCTTTTGCTGTGCAGAAGCTCTTTTGTTTAATTAGATCCCATTTGTCAATTTTTGTTTCTGTTTCAATTGCTTTTGCATCTTCATCATGAAATCTTTTCCAGGGCCTATGTCCTGGATGGTATTTCCTAGGTTATTTTCCAGGATTTTTGTAGTTTTAGGTTTTACATTTAAGTCTTTAATTAATCTTGAATTGATTTTTGTATATGGTGTAAGGAAGGAGTTCAGTTTCAATCTTTTGCATATGGCTTGCCTGTTATCTTAGCACCATTTATTGAATAGGGAATTCTTTACCCATTGCTTGTTTTTGTGAACTTTGAAGATCAGATGGTTGTAGCTCTGTGGCATTATTTCTAGTATCACTATTCTGTTCCATTGGTCTGTGGGTCTGTTTTTGTAGCATACCATGCTGTTTTGGTTACAGTAGCCTTGTAGTATAACTTGAAGTCAGGTAACATGATACCTCCAGCTTTGTTCTTTTTGCTTAGGATTGCCTTTGCTATTTGGGCTCTTTTTTTGTTCTATATGAATTTTAAAATAACTAATTCTGTGAAGAATGTTATTGGCAGTTTGATAGGAATAGCATTGAATCTGTAAATTACTTTGGGCAGTATGGCCATTTTAACAATATTGATTATTCCTATCCATGAGCATGGAATGTTTTCATTTGCTTTTTATCATCTCTGATTTCTTTGAGCAGTACTTTGTAATTCTTGTTGTAGAGATGTTTCACCTCCCTGGTTAGCTGTATTCCTAGGTATTTTATTCTTTTTTTTTTTTTTTTTGAGACCGAGTCTTGCTCTGTAGCCCAGGCTGCAGTGCAGTGGCGCGATCTTGGCTCACTGCAAGCTCTGCCTCCTGGGCTCACGCCATTCTCCTGCCTCAGCCTCTCGAGTAGCTGGGACTACAGGTGCCCACCACCACGCCCAGCTAATTTCTCATATTTTTAGTAGAGACGGGGTTTCACCATGTTAGCCAGGATGGTCTCTATCACCTGACCTCATGATCCACCCGCCTCAGCCTCCCAAAGTGCTGGGATTACAGGCGTGAGCCACCATGCCCGGCTGATATTTTATTCTTTTTGTGGCTATTACAACAGACATTTTAAACATACAGAGCTTAAATAACCTGACTTTCACCCAAATTTGGAAAATGAGGAGAATGAATATGCACATAGATACTTTTTTACTTCAGATTTTCCAGCAAATATTCTTATAATACCTACATGTCTATTAACCAAACATCACATAAGAATACCTACCCTGTGCTCATCTGTCAGGAGCTGACTTTTTCTCTGCATTCTTATTCCTCATTTGTTTATTAATTAATTCAATACACACCACTACTTAGAGCCTGCTCTGTGCCCAAGGGCCGTTCTAGGTACTGAAAACACCACTAGGATAAGGCAAACGAGGTGCTGTTCTTATGGAGTTTACATTCTACCACAGAGGGTAAGATTAAAAGACAATAAATAAACAGAAACAAGTATTTCAGTTAGCAATAACTCAAGAAAACACAGTAGAGTAGAATGCTAGGGTAGCTTGGAGGGTCCCTTTAGATGGGTGAAAGAGAAAAGTCTCCTTAGGAGGTAACATTTGTCTCAGATGGACAAGATGGCACCAACCATGTGAAGAGCTGAGGGAACTGCAAGCACCAAGACCCTGAAGCGGAAAAGCATTTAGAGAATCCAAAGAACTTAAAGAAAGCATTCTATTTACAGCATCATGAATTGGAAGGAGATGTTTTGAGATGAGGCCAGATAGTGAGTGAAGAACACATTTTTGCCAAGGACTCAGGCAGCTGCTTCAAGATTGGTTCTGCCTTTGGAGTCAGCACAGAACCAGCCTGTGGAACAAAGGCCAATATTGACTCAGATACAGACATTGTTGTGGCCCCACAGATCTCCTTGTTCATGTGTCTGAGTGGTCCCTCAAGTCTTTATCTCCTGGGTCTTTATTACCTGAGTGGTTAACTTGGCTTTTTGACCTTCCTTCTTGCTCATTTTCTGTTTGTCTTCCAGACCTGTGGGCCTGTTGCCTGGTTTCTGATCTGATACTTTTTCTGATCCTCACTATTGGTTTAGGCCTGGAGTCCACATAACCTGGATGTTCTGAGTGTTCGATCTTACAGCAACTTCCTACTAATCCTTAACGGACTTTACAGTTTCCTTACCTGACTAGACACCAAAACTGCTGCTATGTTACTACTTTTTTGAATATGTACAGTGGTGCCTCTGTGTCTGTGGGTTCTGCATCCATGAATTCAGTCAACCTCAGATAGAAAATATTTGGGAAAAAAAAGTTCCACTGAGTTCCAAAAAGCAAAACTTGAATTTGTTGCATGCCGAGTATTACATTGAATCCACACAAATGCAGTGATGTGTGAGAATTGCATTAGGTATTGAAAGTAATCTAGAGATGATTTAAAGTACATGGGTGGATATGCATAGGTTATATGCAAATATGACACCATTTTATATCAGGGACTTGGCATCTGCGGGATTTAGTATCTGAGGGGGTCTTGGGATCAGTCCCTAATGGATACTGAGGGATGACTGTATTATGTTATCAGCTTTCAAAAACACTTCCAAATACTTTAGCACTCTTGACCCTGTCAACAATCTCCATGAAGTAGCTTTACAATTATTATTATTTTATTTTAAAGATAAGGAAATCTAAAGTCAAAGTAAGTGCCTGCGAACCCAGGAATCCTGCTTTCCAGTCTCCATCTTATTTAGGGGGTGAGGGAGGTCTAGTGTACTCTAGGCATATGGGGAGACTAATTCCACAGATGGCCTGCTTATTATATGAACGTTGAAGACAAGGCACAAATGAATTTAAGGTGAACAGAAAGGATTCTTTTCCCTTCTCTTCAACTTTTTTCATACTTGTATATTTCAGTTCACTTTTCTTTGTAATAATATGTCCTCAGACAACATTCACAGCCCCATACATACACTGTAACACAGTATACAGAGAGACTAATACAAATATATTACCAATAAAAGGAGCAAAAAGAGAACAAGTGACTCATTTAATTGGTGAATTTGGAAGGAAAAAACTGAGCATATTCAGCTGAACTGCTCTGAATTCTTTCCTTTGGCTACACCTAACCCCAAACACCATAGTTGGTAGATGTTGGATAGCATATATAACTTTCATTTTAAAAGCTCAGAGTTCTATGGTCTAATTTTCAAGTATGTATCTTTCAGATAACCATGTTGTCAACAATTAAATGTACTATTAAAAAAATCAGCATTTTCAGATAAGTTCCAATAAGAGAGACAAGACAGTGTCATCGAGAAACTAACAATTTCCTTACTGGTTCAATATTAAACAAAACTCATAAATAACATTCTTAAAATAAATGGGTGATAGAAAAGATCAAAAACCCTCAGGTGTCTTTAATCCTTCTAAGGTGGATCAATTAGGTTCATCATAGCTCATGTGCGGTAGCTTTGCAGTAGAATGATTTTCACACCGTTCTTTAAAAATCTAAGGTTCTTATTAAGATGAGATTCTAGCTGTTTCTATTAAAAATTCATGACCCTTTTCCAAGAGAACTGTTTTGACCTGTTATTTCTGGCTAAATTTGGATGAGTTCTTTTCTCCCACCCACTCCTGCACAGATCTCAAGAAAATACACTTTAATAGCTAGTGATCCAAAGTCCTTAAACAAAAACAAAAATATGCAATTCTGGGTAAAACACAAATTCACTTAGAGGTGAATATTATAAAAAGCAAATGTAGTAAGTTTTGAAGGATGTTTGTCCCTAGAGGACCATTTAGTGGATTGGAAGCAGCAATTCATGACTGAAAATAAATTTAGTAAAATATAACATGGTTAATCTATATAAACTCAAAACTTTCCAAATAGGAAAATAATTACTTATCTTTCCTAGTTTGTTTCCAGACAGACATTTAATATTGTATAAACATCATGTCACCATAGATTCAACAGAGGACCTGGCCTCTCCTCCACAAATCTCTCCTCTCACCTCTCCAAATATCTTTGGGACAGTATAGGTACACCTCTGGGGATTTGTGTACGAATAGGGTACCTCTGGACTGCTGCCAGCCAGGTGGTAAGCTTGCTGGGGAAAGGCTCTGGCCTTGATCAGTAAGCTTCTGGGTTGTTGAACTTTGTCTATGATGGGTGGGTGAGCTTAATTCAGGGGTGAAATATTATAAATACCACTGCGACCTCACATCTAAGCTATAGCTTTTATTGGCAATAAAGCTGCCTCTATAACTTCCTTCTGAGAAATACTGCAATCTCTCTCTTAGGATATTTTCTTATATTCATCCAGAGTTCTCAAGAATGATTTGACAGTTCTACTATGTTATTATCATTATTTTCTTTCAAAAAAAAGATACTCAGTATTTTTGCAAAAAGATATGGAAATACATTCTATGTCACAAAGATCATATAGACGATAAGCCTCAAACTTAGCTATAAGCACACAGACGACACAAACAATAAAAGGAATATCATAAAATATATCTTATTTGAAAATGTATTATACTTGATTAAAAATCCAAATTTTTAAAGTTTACAGCTTATAGTTTTTACTGAAACTTTAAGTATTTTTTAAAAACCATGTTAATTGATCCAAAACAAAATGTTCATACTTTTGTGCAAAATAAATTACATGTTGTTTCCTAGGCTGAAATCATATTATCATTTCATTGGATTATACTGCTGTGTGTGTGTGTGTGTGTGTGTGTGTGTGTGTGTGTATCTTTGTGTAAAATAATATGCTACTGTGGCTATATTAAGACAGTACCAACATAACTGGCTGAAAAGTGAAAAATTCAATCACGACAGTTTTACTTACATGTTTTCCTGATTAGACTAGTTGATTTGGCTTGGCATTTTTTACGCATTCATTAAGTTGTTGTAAACAAAGGTGTAGTATTACAATGACGTTCAAGTCAATAACTTTTGGTCTTTACAATAGTGAACTATATACAAAGTCAAAAATATTTAAAATTCAGTCTAAAATCCACTAGTTTCATCTCTGAAACAAATGTTACTGCCTTTTACAAATTTTTACCATAGAGAACGGTATTTAGAGAGTATACTCCTATAAATAGCCATATTTTTAAAAGATGGGAGGCTGGAGAGGAAGAAAACAAAATAGATTCCCCTGCTGATAAAATGTTTTCACTTTTCCCAAAAGTATGCTAGTAAAATCTGTGTATGTGTATACACACACACATATACACACACAACCTTGTCCCTCAACCAGACCCCTAAAGTCCCCAATTTTATTACCTGTTTCTGAGCAGCACACCGAAGGTCATCTTATCCAGTCCCAGATAATTTGGCAGCAACTTTGTCCAATTCCAGCTCCATTTTGTGATGGCTGACTGTTGATAAATGAGAAGACACTATTGTTAGTTATTAATCAGAGTTAATATGATCAGTAAATTAAAGCTCCAGCTGTGATAGACTAACTAAGAAGGAGGGGGGTCCAGAACAAGGACTTAGATAACATCAATCATGTCCACAGAAGAAGGTTTTTATTCCAATAAGACAGCAATTAATTTATAAATCCATTTGGGGATGTAGTCATTATTTATAAAAATATAAATCAATTTATTGAGTCGTTATTCTTCCAAGTGTTAATGGCATTTGCCCAACAAGTTTCTCTGAGAAGTAGACTGTTTGAAAAGCAAATCAAAATACTTGGCAACTTTTTCATACATGATATCAATTTATAGTTTGATTTTCTTTTCAGCAACCAAAAGTTTGATTAAAAAACAAACTTGGAAGTGCTAAGAATCAAATTATAAGATACAGCTTAATTAGAGTGTGATATTAATGTTACCTTTTTGGTTAAGAAAATGCTTTAAAGGGAAGATTATGAAGATCTGTAAGTGTAAATTATATAAGTGATTCTTTTTTCTCATTAATAGAAATTTTGCAACAGACTATGGAGAAAAATTACTGTGAAAAATAATCTCATAATTCAGAACTCAATAAATATGCCATTTATTTAAATGAAGTAAGGAAAATTTAACAGCTATAATAATTATTGATGGTTTGGAGCAATCTAATGCACAACACAGAAAAGCAGCCAATAAACTCAAACTTAGTATATTTAAAGTATTATAAATGCTTATGCTCCTTAAAATGAAATAGTTTTGAAAACAAGAGTCCAGACTGACGTTTAAAATCCAAAAAGAGCACAAGAGCTATCCCCTGTCATCTGCTGATTAATTGAGCACTGCAGTCCTGTCATAGAGCAGGAGAATTCCACCCTGGGTTGTCAGCATTTGAAGGTCTTACTCCACTACAGTATTGATGAGTGTAGACTAGAGCTGTAACAGGCATGGTAGAAATATTATCTGCATGCTGAATTAGGCCATGCTGAATTCTTATTTTCATCAGAGTTCTAGGTCAAGCAATCCTTCTCTTCTGCCCTATTAGTTCAAATTGTCTGTCAAGAGGTTTCTGGGAAAAGCCACCAGAAGAATGAACAAAGCAAAAGCAACTTTAGATTTCAAATGCTTTGGCAGAAAGATGATCTTTTCAGTGTAACTACTGAAACATGCAGCTTAGACAATGGCATAATCTGACATTAAAAAATGTGTGGTGTTTATCACATTGACTTCATTCCAAATAGACTGGCTTTAAGATCATTAACAAATTCATTTTAAATTTGGGAATGTGTCTATGGTTATAAAAAGCAAACTTACCCCATACCACTTAAAGTAGGAGCTCAGTGCTCTATTTATAATTAATTTTAACTATTTTCTAATTTGCCTGATACATTCATAAAGATTGCAAGGTATTTTGTGAGTGTGTGTATTGGGGGATGGGGGTGACAAGGGAGGAAAGGAATGTTACAAAATGCCTGGTTCTTCAGCCTTCTGTAGACACAGCCTAACAGATGTTCCCTCTGCCCATGTTAAACTGACCAGCCAAAAATTAAGTTTTACAGACCAAACATATGAATCAGTTTGACAAATAGAAAAAAGGTAAAATAACTCTTAAAAGTCAATTTGTACAGACCATGTAAATAAGAACAAGACCTTTTGCTTCGTAGCAAAAAAAGCTTATGAGTAAATACTCAAACACAAAGCAATTTTTTCTTACTTCGGTAAAGAAACCACACATTTAAATTAAATTTACCATTTAATTTCCACATACCTGATCTAGCATGTTTTCACTAAACGCCTTATACACATGGAAAGGGTTAAAGGCAGAAGGCTGATCTATACTCCTCAAGGTCGTCTTTAAAGGTCGGATGGGTAATGGCTTTTCCTCTGAACTATTCATAGAAAACAGCTGTTCTCTTAAATATTCCTTCAAAGAAAAGAAATGACAAGTTGTGACGGTGAGAAGCAGACATTCTCTGTAAAAATAAACTGATCAATATCCAAATTTATCCTTTCAGCACATTTGCTAGATTACAGTGTATTACTTGCCTCAGGGAAGAATACATTTTCAGAAGATACATAGTAGAGTACCAATCAGCATTGCAATAAACCCATCAAAAATAGGTTTACCTAATATGTAGTATAGATTAGGAAACCATTTACCAAACTCTTATATAATGAATATATGTTTGATATATCAGGACCTTTTTAACAGGCATTGTCTTGTCACTGGTTCACATATTAACGTGTCTGGTTACCAAAACTTAACTCAGCTGCATGATTATTCACAACACAAGATTGCTCATCCATTCATTAAGTGTAGTTGTTAACTACTCCAGGCTCAGCAGAGCACTGAGTACTCTGATATTTTACTGCAAGCAGTCTCATTCAATGCAGAATTAATTATAATGCAAGCTCCTAAACTCTATTTCCATCCCATGGAGTGAAAAATATCAAGGTTCAAGAGAAGCTCAAAATATGTCATTATAAGCCCCCAACTGCCAGTGCAGGCCTGGGCAAAAGAAAAGCCAATCTACAACATTATACCTCATTTTCTACCCATAAATAAGGTGAACAATCCTTATGTATTTTATGGAACTTTTTCTGGAGGATGACAAATTATAATGACTAAAAGTCCCCATCAACTAATAAATTCTTACTAATAATAAATAAATCATCTAATAGATTTTTAAAAATATAAATGTTCTTGTGATGTTTCATGCATCACAATGTAATTTTTTTCTTTGAGGCTAGGGTTAGGATGAAGTTCAGAATGTTAGAGCCAAAAAGGTATTCAGACATCATTTAGAAAACCTGTGCTACTCAAAGTCTAGGGCACCGGATCAGCTCACCTGGGAGCTTGTTAGAAAAGCAGAATCTTGGATCCTATTGAATCGGAACCTGCCTGTTAATGAGCATTCCCGGCTGGGTGCAATGGTTCACACCTGTAATCCCAGCACTTTGGGAGACCGAGGTGGGCAGATCACTTGAGGTTGGGAGTTTCAGACCAGCCTGGCCAACATGGTGAAACCCCACCTCTACTAAAAATACAAAAATTAGCTGAGTGTGGTGGCGGGCACCTGTAATCCCAGCTACTTGGGAGGCTGAGGCAGGAGAATCACTTGAACCCGGGAGGTGGAGGTTACAGTAAGCTGAGATCGCACCACTGCACTCCAGCCTGGGTGACAGAGAGACTCTGTCTCAAAAAAAAAAAAAAAAAAAAAAAAAAAAAAGGAATTCCCAGGAGATCCATAGGCACAGGGAAACTCTAGCCCAATGCCACACTCAACGGTTGGCACTGAAAGGTCAGAGGACAATCCTGAGATCACACAGGGGTGAGAGGTACAGCTGTGGGGAGGAGGCACATTTCTGGTGTCAGTTCACTGTGCTTTTTTCTGTGCCTCTATAACTTTAGGAATGCCCACTGTGTTCGTCGTGAGAGGCAAATTTTAGATTATAAAACCCTAAAAATCGAAAGAAACCACTGCTGAAGTTAACAATCATAGTCATTTTTGAACTTGTTATAGAGCAGCAGTCCCCAATCTTTTAGGCACCAGGGAGCAATTTCGTGGAAAACAATTTTTCCATGGACATGGACCGTGGGGAGGTGGAGTATGGTTTTAGGATGAAACTGTTCCACCTCAGATCATCACGCATTAGATTCCCATAAGGAACACCCAACATAAATCCCTCAAATGTGCAGTTCACAATAGGGTTCATGCTCCTATGAGAATCTAATGCTGCTGCTGATATGATCATAGGTGGAGCTCAGGTGGTAATGCTCACTATCCCACCACTCACCTCCTGCTGTACAGCCCAGTTCCTAACAGGCCACCGACTGGTAGAGGTCTGTGGCCCGGGGGTTGGGGACCCCTGTTGTAGAGCATATCTTTTTAGAAAGATTAATTCTTTAGTGTCTGATAGGGGGTCACACATGGACTCTTACTAAACATTGTTAATGATAAAGCCATCAGAAAATAATTTTATGCCTAGATTTAGATTATTGAACAGAAGCAAAACTTTTTTCCATTATGATTTACGCAAATAAAATTTTTAAAAGGAATACTTTCTTTATTGACAAAAAAAGCTTTGTTTTGGCTAATAATAATCTGTCTTAACTGATTTCACCTTACGTAACTACATTTTGACTGTTTCCACTATTCAAAAAAGAGAAACTGTTCTGTTGCAAATTGTGAAGAAAATGGAATATTCTCCTTTGTTGATCTTTCTAGGTACTGCACTGTCATCACTAACCCTTCTTAACCTCAGATTCTTTAACTGTGACATTGCTTTAATCAGATTTACCACTAATTGGGCCATATCTTTAGAAGATTTCCATTCTTTCTTGAACACCTTCCCTGTGCATTACGTCAAAGCTTATTCCTCTATTCATCATTTCTCCATTTCTCTTCACTGAAGAGCTCTGTCAGTCTGATGACCTCAACTACCATACTCATATATAGACCAAATCTATATGCATGTCTGCTCTCATTTATGCCCATGTGTATGGCAGATGCACCTGACAGTGATTACTTGATCATACCCTGAGAATGACCCTGTATGGCAGATGCACTTGAATGTGTTTTCAGAGTTCTAAGTTAAGGAATTTGGGAGTGGCCAACCCGAGAGCCATTCCTTATCTATGAGGAGCCTCTAAGCCCCTGGCCCATCCCACAGTACTGGAGCCATACAGGGGATTGAGGCCCTTTGTTTTGGGTTAAATTAAGGTCATCAGGTGGAGGTTGCTAGGTAGAGGGTGTTAAATGAAAATGCTGTATAAACTGCATGCCTCTTGCAAGTGGCTGTGGTTTTCCTGCCCAGCCCACTACCACTGGACTCTCTTCCCTGTATGTAAGCTCCCAGTAAAACCCCATGTCTTGTGGGCCAGCTCTGGGTCTCTTCGGCCTCTTGAACCCGGGGCCATCCCGTTGGGAGTTGATAGGGGTGTGGCACAACATCATGGTCAGGGCCTTAACTATAATGAGACATTTTTGCTTGGACATCTTATCTTTATCTCAAAGACAAAGCATCTTTAACCCCATTTTCCCTGATAACTTCTTTGTCTCTATGAATGGCACACCCATTCTTCCCCTCAGCTAGGCCTGTACCCATAAATGCTTCACTATTTAAATTCTTGAGAAATATTTAGCAGCACATCTGAAGGTGCTAAAGACTCATAACACTACTCATGAAATGAACAAACATCACAATGCAATGTCACTTACAGCATAGCAACACCTCAGAGTGGAAAAGCAGTCATAAGTACTATACTAGTCACCTAGTCATGCTTATGTTGTTTGGGCTTATTGCCTGTGTTTTTGTAATAGTTACAAGGCAAAGGTACCTTTCTTTGCCTCTAGCCTCACCTAACATTATGCCTCTTACCTTGCAGTGCCATGCCTCATTCAGCCCAGTAAACCACCAAGTACTTAGCTCTATATGCCATCTGATAGACATTACTATAACAGTAAATATACTCAGTTGTAACAAGATAAATCATAACACTGAGCAAAATGTGGTGGTATCCCAGTGTAATCTCATGGTATTCTGTTCAGAATCACTATCTCGGAGTTATATGAGCTCTATGAGGGAAGTACAGCCTTTGGCTTTCCAGAGTATAACCAGATAACTGATGGCCAATAAATAGCCAATTCAATTTTGGATGATATTGCTTATTGGTGATTATTGAGCTTTTTAATATTATGCACCTTTTAAAAATAGGACAATTCTATCAGTTTGGCAATTCAGACCAGCTTTACCATCCTCAGAGCTATTGTAACACTGCTTAACTAAGGATATGGGGGTAACCACACTGCAACATCTGTTCCTCAGTAGTTGCCACAATTACTTTGGCCAATCCGAATGGCCAGGTGCACACACCAATGAGCAGCATCACTTTGCAATAGAGGGCTTTCAGTTTGCCAAGGTGAGGGGTTCCTGAGTTTCCCAGATAGAAACCCTAAGCAAGCTATGAGGATCACTGACAAGAGTGAATAGGTTGTGTTACTTTGTAACAATTACAAACTGAGCTCTGGTGCCTTAAGGACAGGGTCATATCTCATAGCCACAGATTTCTTACATCCTTCTGAGGCCATCATGGAATACATTGTTATGTCACCTGTTTAGTGACTGTTTGATCTATGAAATCCAGGAAACAAGATTTACTTGAAGTAACTTTCACATAGCTAATGGTGGGCAAAAAATTTATATAATCAAGTTGTAAAATGCTGTTGTCAAATTTAATTTATTCCTTGAAAATGTATGGTTATAAGGCCTACATTATTGAGATAAAACTAAAACACTATATATTCACATTATACAATTTTTACTATTCCAAAAATTACATTCGTGTATTTGCAAATATAAACACAATTAGATGCCACAATCTAATTCAGACACATACGATCAAATTCAAAACCTGATTAAGTTAGAGAACTTTGTTTCAAGTAAATAGCTGAGATAACGTGCTATTTACATTTTCAATAAAACAGCCAAAAACATGCAAGGTCAGAGGCAATGGGATAGAAAGGCATAACATTGGTTCAACCAGTGTCTGTGTATTAAAGAATTTTCCTAGGTTAATCTGGTTGCTCCTGAATATGGTTCAATATTCTTAAGTTTTTTCATTAAATAAGAAATCTCCAACCTCACCAACACAAGCATGATGTCTGCAGGAAAAGAGCTAAGTCTCTTCTGAAAATTCATTGTACAAATACCAGATTTTAACATCAGCTTAACAGTCACAAACACACAATTCCCAAACTACACCTCTAGTCCCTAAAATTCAGAAGTGAACTGAGTTTATGAGCCGTATTATTGTTTAAACCATATAAATAAAATCTACATTGTTTCGGTGAAGCTTTTTCTGTACAAATGCAGAACAGCCGGGGCTGAATAGATTCTATTAATAATGCAATATTGAGTTTGGTATTGACTTTAAGAAGTATTATCACCTCCTTGACTAACCCTTAGCTGCCAGCAGACGCTGCCTCAGGCCAGTACACACCTAATTGCTCGGTAAAAAGGCCGTTTCCCTACCTCATTGAGCTGCATGATGTGATAAATTTGCCTCAGGTACTCGCTGCCACCTGGTTTGTGGCAGAGATCCAGGACCATCGTGTTTATTTTCTGCTCAGTCAGTTCAAGAGCAATATCTCCTTCTTGTAAGGCCGTGCTTTTCTCTATTGTCATGAATGCACTAAATACAAAGAAAGCATATACATTATCAGTAGTGAAGAATTGTAAAGATGGAGAGTAATCATGGAGATGGAGTGTGGAGAGTTGATGTAAATCTCAGATTCAAAGCATCCATAAAGACTACGCTGAAATAGGTAAGCCTTCCCAAACCGCTGCCGCTCACATAAACAGCACCTTAGAATTAAGCACCTGAAAGCATTTTCAAAAATTGAATCGTTTCTTCTAAAACATGTCTTTACTGCATTTATACTCCTATCTATAAAACATTTTCCCATTACTGCAATTGTTGAAATTGCTATAATCATGAGATGAAAACAAAACATTTCTTTTTAAGAACATGTAAGAAATAATTTGTATTTTCTCTTTGTGGATAAAAAGTATCTTTGATGCCTGAAATAGCTTTGGTATTTTGTCTTTTGTAGATTCCTCTTTACACCTGTTGTAGAACACACTGAAGACTAATTGAAGTGTCAGAAGGGGGAGCCTATTATGCTAAATATAGGCTGGATGCTTCATGGCGGTATGCTTACCACTGGGTATTTTAAATTGGCCTTTGACACTTGTTGCCTTTTAAAAATATGTGTCCCACTCCTGTTTCTTTCTGTAACAGATACTTAGCAAAAGTCACTATCTTGATTATTCTTCCAGAAAAAGAGTCTACTATCAACACACCAGGAATGTGCAAGATATAGTTCTAAAACATCTCTTTTAGAAGGATCTATATACATATTGTTGATTTTGAGCATTATTTATGTGGTAATAATGGATGACAAAAAGAATTTAAACATTTCAAACTATACCAGTGCAAAAAATTATGATATTCAATGTACACATATATTCCACACTAATTTTCTTGTTATAATTGTTATTGGGATCATGCTACACTTTGCAATGTAAGTATTCTTAAAACTCATGGTTTTCCACTGTTTCCAAGACTAAATAAAATTTACTGTGGCGTAATCAGCTGTATATTGCAGTTCATTACTGAGATTTTGCCATGATTATAAAATTAGTTCTGCTAAGAGTCAATGCCTCTGACCTGAAGACTGAACCAAATGACACCCAGCTGCTGGACATTAACTTTGATATTGCTTCCACATGTATCTTAAAAAATCCTTCTCAGAAAAGGGAGGAACTTTAAGATCATATAGCCTTGCTAAAAAATAAAATCCTACTTTGACTTAGAGATATTCATTAGCTAGAGAAAATTGCTTGTTTTTTTAAAGACCTTTTTACAATAAAATAAGTTTGCAGGTATCTTTTTGAAGCTGCATACAGGTTGCAAAAAAAAAAAAAATTGTCAGGTTTTGTAGAGGCTGACATTGAAAAAGTTGAGGCCCTCTGACAAAGGAGTATCTCAGTGTCAGCTCCTGAATTGTATCCTTTCCTGTCCATCACTGTGCAGGTGAAGCAAATGATTGGATTCAGTCAATGCTATGATTAATGAGTTCCTCTCCGGATTTGGGACTGCCTATCAATCATGTCATTAGGGAGAATGTGCCCTGAAAGAGGCAGACCTTAGCCAAGGAATAACTGCATTAATCTTAATCTGTATATGCACCCAGCCAGCCAAGTCAGGGTCACCATGATGAAAAACAATAATCTTCAACTCGACAAATTACTTTGCAAAGACAGACATTTCTTTACTTTTTGTGCTGTGTGTTCTCCAGAATCTAAGTTGACTGTTTACAGCTTGAGTGTTACTACAAAGTGAAGGTTATTTTAATGAATAGTAATGCTTTCACGCAGTATGCAAGACAGGCAACACTTACAGCTGCCACCTTTTCCACTGCAGTTATTTTCACCATTTCCATAAAATCAAAGTTAAATCTGGATGCAAGTGAAAGGAATCTAGCTAAATGGTATCAGGTAGTTTCAGATAATCTTCATAAGTAATTAAGATTTAATTGATCTTAACAGAAGAACCATTTTAGTTTAAATGCTTACATACTCATATATTTTTTTAAATTATGGTAGAACCAAGGCAACCCTCTACCTAATACAGACATCATGTTTTGAAATACATTTTTCCTCACAGTATGTTTCTATGAGTAAAATGACCACTGATTAGTGAGAAATACTTAGAGTGGAAGTGCACCTGTATAACAGATAATCAATTTGAAATCAAAGTCAAGAAGAAACACTCTTTTTTTTTTTTTTTTTTTTTTTTTACAGGGTTTTTTTTTTTTTCCCCGGGGGGGGGGGGAAGGGGGGGCTCTGCTCACTGCAACCTCCGCCTCCCGGGTTCAAGTGGTTCTCCTGTCTCAGCCTCCCTCAGCTGGGATTATAGGTGCCTACCACCACACCCAGCTAATTTTTTTTTTGTATTTTTTGTAGAGACAGGGTTTCATCATATTGGTCAGGCTGGTCTTGAACTCCTGACCTCAGGTGATCCGCCTGCCTTAGCCTCCCAAAATGTGGGGATTACAGGTGTGAGCCACCGCACCCAGCCAAGAAGCACTCTTACAGTGCCCAAACTCTGTAAGAGATTATCTAAAGTGAGTTAAGTCAAATTTAACTTTTTCAAATAAATGCTATAACTTTAAAAAAGTATGCTAAAAATAACTTTAAAACTGCATTTTGTATATTGATATCATTTCAGAAATTGAGAAAGATGTAGCATTGTGCTAATTATATAATTACTCAGAAACTTTGAGGGCTGTACTGCATTTTTTAAGTCAGCAATTCTTCATTTTTTATGCATGTTGTATGAGAGGTAAATACTCTTTTGGCTCATTGTTAATCAGCCAAATATTAGCTAGACAACTCCCCCTATAGGAGATACCAGATGTGTTGGGGCTGTTTATAAAACTTAAATTGAAATCAGCTTTTAAGGAAAAAAATTCAGCTTATGGATTCTTGTATGTACCCCTAGGTATATTACCTAGACGTTGCTTTAAATGGATCTTATTTGATATAGGGGCTACTAAATGAGCAGTATCATAAATTTAACTTTGTCACTATAATCAGATAAACTATTTTCACTCTTGTTTTTCCGCTCCCCTTTATAACCACTGCCATGGATAATGACATCAGGCCTTAATGTTTTAGTCATTGGATTAAAGCCTGTAAATTAGTATTGAATGCAAATAGAAAGACTAAGATGGTCACTGCCAATGTTACTAAGCATTTGCCTGAATGCTATTGTTATTCCCACCCATGGGACACGCCAGAAGTACATTTTTAGAGGTCAGTATGATGAAACCAGGAAAATCATGATTACCTACTTTTCCCCATTTGGATTAATATAAAGTCTTATAGATTAACATAGACAAGTAAACATTATTAGTTACCTTAACACTAACCAGTGAATGCAATATATTTTAATAGAGTTTATACATAATAATGCCTACCAGTTCCAAGCTTGATGCTAAGAACTCCATGAATGTTATTTAATTTTTCAAAACAATTCGGTCAGTGTGGTATCATCATTGAAACTGAGGCTTTGAGCGATTCAATAACTTGCACAAGATGACCCATTTACAAGGGATTTGTACTTGCCCATCTGATTCCAAAGCCTGATCTCTTTATCACTACCATGTACCAGTAAGAGTAACCATATTTCAAGTGACTTTTAGTCATTTTGGGCAGAAAGTTATACTAGTATCTGCTAGCAACATGAATATATTTTTAAAGAATGAGGGACAGCATGTGTGGGTGTTTTTAAAATGGGCTGACTGTAGACCATGCGAGCTGGAATTTCTTTATCAATACCAAGCAATTCCATTCCTGAAGACTAATTTAAAGACAAGAGGACTCTATGTACATATTTAAATTCATCAGGGACCCTTAAAAATCTTTGCAGTACCACAAATCACTTAGCTCTTAGTGACAAACCCATGAGAAGGCTGACATTTTCATACAGAAACAGCTGGGTGTGTTTATAGCTGGAGTGTGATATGCCCTAGTTGCCCTCTGGGATTCTTACATTACCAGATGAAAAATGTGTACCTTTTTGACAATCAGGTACACAGAAAGCAATAAAAAGCCTTTTATATCCATTAATTCCTTCTTAATTTAATCTCCATGCCCAATCCATTTATAAAATGCTCCAGGCTATCCACTAGATACCTGTTTGCACACTGAAAAGGGGTGAAACTAAATTCTCCTGGGTTTAACTGCCACCCTTTTAATCAGAAACCTTAAGATGGTGACTAAACAAGTATAATGTTCCAGTGTGTCAATGGGGTTCACATTTTAAGAAGACAAGAAACGTGCAACAATCCAATTTTTAATGGGATACTTATCTTTTTTTATATTCATCAAAGCTGCCATGAATTTAGCAAAATACTACTGCTGCCCATCTGACAATATATTGTCGTTTATTGGTGATTTTGTTATTGTGAAAGCATTTGATGAAATCCAATAAGAGAAAAACATCACTTTACCATTCAGTGCTCAGTTTCCTTGCTTTCAACAATTGACGTTCAATCCAGTTGGGCTTCTGCTGCTCAATGCTCTGTATGACCTTTTGGATCATTTGATTAGGGATACTTGTCTGGTCTCCCATGATGCTTTCCAAACACATACAAATTAAACCCAGTTTTTCTTTACTCCATCTGTCAAGGGAGGCACCTGTTAAAAGTTCCACACTGTTTCCGTCCTCAAATATCCGACATATAATTACAATCAAGTTCCAGACAAGCAGGCCAGCTTTCTTCAATTCAACAAAGTTTTTTGACATTTTTCTCTCAGACAGAAAAAAGAAGTATTTAATTGGGGGAGGCAAACATGCAATCACCGTAGGTAACTTGCTGATTACAATAGATACTGCCTGAGCAGCAAGCCTTGTGAAGCCTGGGGAAGAAAAGAAAAGGTATGATTAATACTAGCATTTGTGTTCAATCATTGCATGGTTTTGTGTTGTATAAGTATGTCTAATTTTTGTGGAGAAAATTGGCAAGAAGATCAAGTGCTTGACATATTCCAACAGAACTCTAACTGAGGTCTCTCGCAGTACTACCTAAAATTTCCCCAAATCACAAATCTGGTTTTTTCTCTCATAAATGAAGATTAGAAAATTTAGACTTATAATTTATATTCTTTCAAGACTGCAGCTTTCCAGGACCCAGGTGGCCTCCTAATTAACAAACGCAAAGGTGCCCAGCTGGGCAGCTTTGTAGGCTTTGATACTTCTGACTCCCCCTTAAGCCCTTCTTCTCCCTTGGAATCCATGACAGAATCATTTCAACTCTCCTCAGGACCGGTTTCTCTCCTTTCAGTTCTCAACCCAAATGTGACCTCCTCAGAGAGCCTTGCCTCACCATCTTATCTTATCTCATCTCTTCATCTCGTCTCAGTCCATTTACACCCTTCCATCACAGCCCCAAGACCCTCTCTTTTGGGGATCCCCATTTTGTTGCCTTTATTATAGCACTCCCCATCATCTAATAATTATGTCCTTTTCCTGCACACTGTCTGTCACCCTCTTCTAAACTATAAGCTCTAAGAAGGCATTCCCGTATCCCTAGCACTTAGTACCTCTTATATAATAGTTGTCAATAAATATTGGTTGAATGAATGAGTCAGTAAATTGGTTCCTGCTTACCTCTATCTCTCCTCTTTGCTTCTTTGTGTCTTATGCTATTTCCACTTTCTACTAACACCTCTTAGATGTAGGTTTTTGCTAAGAAGTCCTTAGCCTTTTGGCTGATGATTCCACATGTTCTTCCTTGTTTGGTGCTATTTCACATTTATGATCTTATTTAATGCAACGGCCTTAGGAGATTATTCAAATATGTGTTGGACCTAGTTTTTACAAACTTATAAAGACTGTTCCAATTAATTTTTAAATGATTCTTAAGTTGTCATGGATTGCAGAGGAGTCACTAGATTAGACATATTTTCCAAGAAATATGTATTAATTCTTCTTCCCTGTATCAGGGTTTCTCAACTTCAGCACTATTGCCATTTTGGGTTGGGTGATCCTTTGTTGTGAGGAGCTCTTCTATGTTCTGTAAGGTGTTTAGCCACATCTCTGGCCTCCACCCACTAAATGTCAGTAGCATTCCCATCAGTGGTGACAACCAAAAATGTCTTCAGGCATTGCCAAATGTCCCCTGGGAACAAAACTCTGTCTGGTTGAGAACCACTCTTCTATATGATTCCAGAATCTTAAGTCTTGGCCTTTCTCCAGAGCTGTAGTCCTATAACTCCAGCTTTCTGTTAAGCATTCCACTTCTGTGTCCTCATCACCATCAACTCAATATAACTAAAACCATTATCTTCCAAACTAGCTTGGCCCTTCTCTCTCCCTCCCACCCTTTCCTCCTTTCTTTCTTCATTCCTTCCTTCCTCTCTCCCTCCTCCCTCCCGTTCTTCCTTCTTGTTAAATGTTCCTTCATACCTAATCAGTGATCAGCATTGATATATAGTTCTACCCCTTTATCTCTGACATCCAGGTTCTCATTGCTGGGGCAAACTGAAGGTTACTGACCTACTTCAAGCCCTTCTTCACAAATGGTACCTTGACTACGGAAGTATTCTTCTAACTCATCTCCCTTCTCCAGGCTATGTCCAGCCCTTCTCCTGTACTGTAAAACTGAATTCATCCCTATGAACTTTATTATCCAATTTCTCTGCTGTGATAATTTTAGCTACTTACCACTGTTATAAGATCAGTCTCTCGAGCTTTGCTGTCAAAACACTCCACAGTGTAGCCTCAGCCTGTTTCTACGATCCTTCTCTTTAAGACCTTTAACATGCTTTATCCTCTTTGCTTTTAGACTTCTGAGCATATCATTACTGTCAATGGAATGCCGTCTGTCTTCATGGTTCACAAATAATCTTCAACTCTTAGTTCAAAATCCTCTCCTCTCTTGTGAATTTATTTGAATATATTATATATATGACCATTTTGGTAATTAGGTCCATAATTGGCTATGTTGTGTTATTTTTGTATTATCATCTATTATTATTTATATTATGTTATTTTTATATTCATGCTTTGTCTTTACAGCTAGCCTATAAACTCCAGAGCACGGGAAACAAAGCTCTTAGCTCCTTGATTATCCCACAAAGCCAGACAGTGTTTTAATCCACTATGTACATAATGGAATTTGAACATTAAAACTGAATGAGAAGCCAAAAGAAAGTAGCTTTGAGTTCTTTGGTAAAACATTCCTTACTGTTTTTGCTGAACAAAAATTACAGAACAATGTGAACATTTTCTGAAGATATATATAACATTTAAAAAGTCACTCTGTTCCAAAAAAGTACAAAGCTCTTGGAAAATATGTTTAATCTAGTGACTCCTCTGCAATCCATGACAACTTAAGAATCATTTTAAACATTAATTGGAGCAGTCTTTATAAGTTTGTAAAAACTAGGTCCAACACATATTTGAATAATCTCCTAAAGCTGTTGCATTAAATAAGATCATAAATATGAAAGCGCCTAGCTCAGCACCTGATAAAAATAGTTGCTCAATATTTTCTTTTTATTCAAATTAATGTGTTTAGGTGAGGCTTAAAATATAGATAAAGCAAATCTTCCTTAGTGTTCTTAAATTATTTTAAATGTCTCATTGTTCTTTTTGTGTTTGTGTGTCATAGTCCCTATTCTGCTTTCAGGTCTTTAACTTGAAAGATTATATCTTATATTCCCTCTGTCTTAAAGAGGGTTTGACTACAGATACTGAGCAAATATTTGACAAGCTAAGTAGATATTAGGTAAAGATTACCAATTTTCTTCTTCACACCTATACTCTACTGATATTTTATAAACTCTGAGGACTATGGGCACTCAAATATCCAGCTATTTCATTAACGCTTAAGGCAAATTTCAATCAGAACCCTTAGGCTGATGACAAATTAATAAATCCATTCTACCAATCTCAAGGGCTCTGAGTCTATGATGATGTCAACAACATACCAGGGAAGGATCTTTTAAGACTGCTATACACTCATCTTTCTGTCTTTATTTAAATAAGTTTAATTCTGTCTAAGCCGTATATATGTAATATATTGTGTCATCCCATTTTAGAGCTGATAAAGTATGAAGAAAATCTATGTCTTAGGATGAAGGCAATATACGTATACTGATGTATCTGTCATTTCTTCTTTTCTGTAATATACTACTGTAATAATATATTTATGGTTGATAAAACATGCAAAAAGGAAATTTACAATAAAGGAGGTAAAGAAAATGTCAAAATTAATTTTTAAAATTTTATTTATTAATGGTAAAAAAGATCAATAACAATTTGTTGAATGAGGATAATGTAATTTTTTATTATTTTTTAAATCTGAGCTTAACACTTCACAATACAAAGGTCAAGTTCTAAGCTCAGTTTGTTTCAAGATCAGGTTTTCATGGCTGTCATAGGTGAAAAAGCCACTACACAAACACATATAGATCAACATGAAACCAGTATATCCTTAGCTGTGCCAACAAAATCATGGCATTTATTTTTCAGTGTTAACTACCAAATAGGTGAAGGCTGTTGTTGAAATTTGACTAACAAATATCCATCATCTGTGATGTAAAATGTTCTTGCAAATGAATGGAAAAATATTTTATTTTTAAGAAAAGCATTCAAGAGTCACTGAAACTCTCCATTTGCAATATTTTACATCATGTTAGAAAATCCTATTTCTAAATTCTTAAGGGAAAAGATATGATACTTTTGTAGGTAACACTGGTTCTTAGGAAACAAATAGGCCTGGTTTTTATACACTATAATAATGACTTCTTATAGCACTTTGTATATTTCTGTCATCAGTTTCTTTCTCAACATGCTGTTTCTGCATGTGACCAATGGCATGGACACATTTTCCTAAATGCTGCTTGCTATTTCTGTTTCCTCTCTCTAGAATTCATTGTTTCCATTAAGACAATTACTCCAAAAGTTTTGCCATAAAGGATTATTTTCATTAAAAAAGTAATTTACTGTTGAGAAAATATCTTCTCAGGTATATCTTTCATTTAATTTTTGTCAAAGAAACAAAACAAAACAAAAAGTTCTTTGTGTATTTGTTCTTTGAAACATAATGAAACAAATATCTAAAAGCAGAGCTATGTCAGAGCCATCCTAACTTCCATCCAACTCTCTGGTAAATCTACACTGTAATCTTTATTGTAATATTTATTTCTTTAAATCTTCAGTGTTTTTTAATGTCACAGTATTTGCTGATAAAGAAATAAAGAAATGCATTTTAGTTTGTCACCATAGTGTTTTCCATGTTCTGTCATTTTTACTGTGTCAAGAAGGACAAATATTCCCTAAAGTAATGACTATTTGTCTTTTAGTAAGTTAGATTTTTTTAAAGACCTTTAAACATTTACAATTAGATAAATTTTGTAAGAACCATGATTATATATCACTAAATTAAAACATTGTTGAGAAAAATTACGTAAGTTTATCTTCATGTTTTGGATACTTACTGTAGAAATCTTTTGTTTATCAAGCTAATATCTCAAGGCTCAATACTGGCTTAGGAGGGATTCACATCTAACAAAATATATGAGAAGCCACATTTCAAATAGTTTCCCCACAATTCTTTTTTTTTTTTTTTTTTTTGCCAAAGGTGATCAAATCATCATTGTTTTATAATATGGCTGTGAAGAGCTCATATTAAGAATAGAAACAAGTGGGAGCTTTTTCACTTTGTCACTGTTTGCTCTTGATTGCATTCCCAGCACTAGTTTTAAACTGTATTGACTTATTGGTTTATAGGAATATGTTAAAGTCGCTTGTTTGTATTATGAGGATTAATTTTGTTACAACCAGAGTCTGTAATACAAAGGACAACTCTAATTCATTACCGTGTGCTGAAAGCTAAAGAAGGAATAAGGTCACCCCGCCCATGGCCTCTCCCCAAGAGCATGGCACTCCTGCTCTTCCCTCAACCTTCCTCACATACTGTCCTCAACACACACTGGCTCACTCACAGACCAAGAAAGGTCTCCAGTGACAATCCCATGTGAGATTTTAGTGAAGTTTGATTTCTTTCTCTCTTCTCATACACCAAAAAATTGTACTACATCTCTTATTTGTACCCATTTTGAAAGAGTTATACTAATCTCCTGGCACCAAGAGGAGATACTGTACTTAGGTTTATCTCTGATCTGAAACACAGTGCCTGGTATATAGTAGTCTCTCACTTAGCAAATTTCTACTGAATGAATAATGAAATTAATAAATGACTTAATGTCCAGCATGTACACATTCTCTATCTTATATTCTGTAGTGAAAATAAAATTTAAGAAGTGCCAATCTAAAAGTCCCTGTAGCATTTCAGAGGGCAGTAAAGAAGAACAATGGCATTCGCCTATTGTCATATCCTCTTAGAATGCAAAAAATGGTTTATAAAGTCACTTTCTTCCATCACTTTCTTTTATATACTCATGGGATCTGACATTCCTTCATGGTTGTCTTTATGTTGTACTTTTACTCGGAATGAGCATTTTATGAAAAATGTTATTTAGTAAGGAAAACTTTAACAACTGGTATCTATAAGTAAGCATTTTTTGAAATAAGAGGCTCTTTGCAATGGTATGGAGGAATTCCAAAGTGCTTAGAAAAAGCAAAATTATTCGTGAATACAATGACTCGAAAGCCACAAGCAAAGTAGTGCTACTCATATGGCATGATATGTTAACTAAAAGTCATGCCTACTGAATTGCTCAAAACGTATCAAATATCCAAAAGCTAGAACAAAGGAGAGATGGCAACAACTCTTAGAAAAGAAAGAACTTAACTCATGAAAAGGTGACATTTTCCAATTTCAATTAAATGGCTTTACTAGATTCAAAGGGAGTTTAATAGGGCTTGGACAGAATTAAAGCATTACCATGAAAGGTCACAGACAGATAATTGATTTGAGTTTGTAATATAAGGTCTCCCGTATTTAGGATCTCCATGGAGAAGAATGAAAGAAAGGCTAGTCCCTTCAATTGACTTTAGTGAGTTCGGCTGGAGTATTTTATTGTTGAAAGTTTCCTTAGAGTTAGAGAAAAAATATTTTCACTAACTCTAAGGAAACTTTCTCTAGTTTCCTAGTTTTCTAGTTTCTCTAGAAAAACTAGAGAAAGTTTCCTTAGAGTTAGTGAAAATATTCTTCTTTAAGGATGAATATGAAAGAAAAAAGTTTTATTTTAAATAATCAAAAGAAGATTCACGAATACAGATACATAATATACATACAAAGGAATCTTGTGAAATTCTGGAAAAGTGGAAAGATCTAGACAGGGAGGAATTATTTAAGAAGAGATGACTTGACTAATAAAATAAACGAATAATGTAGGTAACTGATGGTTCTTAAGTACACTTGGTGGACGCGCTGTTCTGCATAGGAACAATGCGCTCAATTTAGAACCAGAATCACTGGAGGAAAAAATGCCCTGTCAGAAAAATACATGTACTTACCAAACTGGGTGCTATTTTTGACCTAAAAGCTACATATGTAGGTGTTTTAACAAGAGAAAAGAAGGTAATAATTAGTGTTTGCAGAGAAAAAACTTAAAGGAAAAAATAATTAAATGGAATATCAGAGCAATCTTCTCTAGAGTATGGATTTTAAGTTACTCAACAAATTTTTAGAAAATTAGTCAAAATCATGTGACCAATCTGTGAATATTAGCCTGAACACAAAATATCACAGAAAATCCTGAACAGGCAATTAAATAAAGAAGATGACCATTTGAATAATTTTCCATTCTAGTTTCCTTGATCATGTAGTTCACAGTAAAAATAAAAATAAGGGTCCCAAATCTACTTAATGGAAGGAAGATTAGTATAGTTCATCATTCTTAAAACTTTTAGAATTTTACTTGATTGCATGTCCTAGAAAATTGCTTCTTCAGGTGTATTTTCTTAAAGAGAAACAAGTGTACTTACTTTTGCATGATTCTTTCCTGTTAGTTTCTTTTGGACTATAATTCCATTCTTTTGGCATGCTCTCAAGCAAACAATCAGGAACAATGTGCTTGTTTAGGTTTGTCTCACAGTTTCTCCTAGAACTCATCACAGATACTATCTGCTGTACAGTGTCCTTGACGGCATCGGTCAGTGCCAATCTCAAGCATCGGATGACCTCTAGCTCGTACTCCACGCATGCTGAGACTTTAAAATCAGATGGTATATTATGGTTAGCAGAACCTAGCAAATCAGTTGTGCCTTGCTCAGCTAGAATTCAGTTTTGTAATAATCTAGTTTAAAGCTATAGGAAAGGAGAGCTGCTTTTAACCAAGAAATCATATGATTGATAACCACCCCATAAAACATTTTTTAAAAAAGATTCTTCTTCTTTGTAATAAAAGGAATGGCAATTAAGATAACAGTACATAATATTTACTGGTAGTTTTGGACTCTTCTGGTGAGAACATAAATTGTATGAACTTCTTAGATGACAACTTGGCAATAATGTCAAAGCTTCAACATTTTACTTATCAGTTGACTCACATATTCCTTTCTATAGGACCTTTACTAAGAAATTAATTATAAATATGCAAAGGATATAAGAAAAAATTAAAATGAATCAAAATGTCCAATAATAGGTGATTTGTTTAATTAGCTCTGGTGTTTCTGTCTATACAATAAAGCCATATATTGTGTAGTAAAAGTAAAAGTAGGTTAGAAAAGAGTATGATAGCCTATTTTTATTAAAAATATGTATCTCCACACATATATAAAATAATTAAAAGATGTATTCTGTAATGTTAATGGTGATTGTCAATGACGGACAGAATTTCAGTTATATTTTTTCCTTCCTTTTTTCTTCTTTCCTTCTTTCCTTTCTTCCTTCTTTCTTTACAAATGGTCAATCAATTCAGTGTTAGAATCTTACCAAGAGTTTCCTTATCAGCAAAATGTTAGAGCCTCTTCCTAGATTGCCAAGACACGTAGCATAGGAAGAATAGAGTAATAGCCCTAAAACCCAGCTGCTAAAAACCCAAAATATTAATTCTTCATTATCAGCATAAGTGAGAGAAGCAAAGGAAAGGATTATTTCAAATGATAATAATTTTTATTAATGATTTTTATTATTGTAGTTTATTTCTGTTTTCATATTAAATTAACAAATGAAAACAAAGGTTAGAATCACATAACTTAAAGAATACCTGCATCATTATCTAATTAATTTTCAAGTGTTTCAAATCACCATTAAAAATATAGACACTTTAGGAGGGGCTTTGGTGTCCTCATTTATAAAATGGTGAGGGGAGAGGGCGACAAGGGCTGGACAAGATGATATTTATGGTCTTTCTTAGTTTTCACCTTCCACGACTCTATTTAAGACTCCTAAGAAGAAAATAACAAATGCTTCACAGCTGAGGCACACACAAAGTTGAAAAGAACTGTGACTCTACTTCCTTTTACAACATAGTAATCAGGAGGCCTTAGAAAGGGGCTGAATGAGGGTCCTAAATTGAGAATGTGCTTTAGGCTATGAGCAGCAATCCTAAGAATGATTTAAACCAGTTTTTGTATGTTCACTAAGCTACTAATTGCTTACCAATTTTTATCAGTATAATCTTTCATATTTTGGTAATAACAGATGTGGCGAGATTTCCAAAAAGAAACTTCATTACTTTTATGTTAAAATTTCTATAATTTAGAAGAATCAGAACAAAGGTAATTTAGTGGTAGTTTTTCAGGCTACTGTTAAGAAAGATGTTATATGCAATAAAGAATAACCTAATGTGGCTTTATAAAAGCAATGGAAATTACATCTGAATATGTTTCTAAGTAAAAAGATTTGGTTTAAATAATTATTCTATTAATATATTTACCAACCAGAAGTCATTGGAAATAAGGTCTCCAGATAAATTATAAGTAACTGGGGAGTCAAAAGTAACATAACATCATTGAAAATCTTCTGCAAATACATTAGCATACTTTCCTGCTTTAGAAAATTAGTTTCTTTGATGCTTCATAACTTTAGGTGTTAGAAATGTAAAAATTTAATCTAGACAAGCTCTGGTCTAATTTTCTCACTTTTTGAAGACAAGGACACTGATAAACCAAATAGGAAGTGATAGAACAGACAGTAAGTAGTAAGGCAACGATGTATTCTCTAGTTAGCCAGTTCAAGCAGTGGTATACACAGGACTAGACGGGATGGCTTGGAGCAATCCACAATCTCTAAGTACATGCCATACCCAGCCACTCCTAATAAATGTAGCATCTAAGTTAGCACCCAAGCTTCTGACCCTCCCTTTTCTACTTTTACTGCTGTTATTTATTTATTTATATTTATTTATTTATTTATTTTTGAGACGGAGTCTAGCTCTGTCGCCAGGCTGGAGTTCAGTGGCATGATCTTGGCTCACTGCAACCTCCGCGTCCCAGATTCAAGCGATTCTCCTGCCTCAGCCTCCTGAGTAGCTGGGATCACAGGCATGCGCCACCACGCCTGGCTAATTTTTGTATTTTTAGTAGAGACGGGGTTTCACCTTGTTGGCAAGGATGGTCTCAATCTCCTGACCTTGTGATCCACCCACCTGGGCCTCCCAAAGTGCTGGGATTACAGGCGTGATGAGCCCTGCCTACTGCTGTATTTAAACAGTCCTCTATAAAAGTGCTGGGGCACTTTAACCTGCCCTATTCTTATCTGAGACCAATCCTCCATCTTCTGTAATTGCTCTGCAATGCACTAGAGAAAATTTTACATTTATCTAGAATTGTCCATAGTCTATGTAGTAATATATGAATTCTCCAGTATCTGGCTTTAGATCCAAATTTCTTAAAATTTTAGAATTAGAAAGCCATTAATTCTAATGAAGGCATTGGCCTCCTCAGGCATTCTTTAAAAATAGACAAGTGTGGAGAAGCACTTCCAGAATGATGGTGTGAAGACCTGGGAAAATCTGCACCTCCATTAAAGCTATCAGAACACTAGCAAAAATTGTGAAGATCAACTTTTGAGAACTCTGGAAATTAACCACAGGCTTGCAACAATCCAAGGAGAATTTATTCAAGAAAATCAGCTGAATCTTGGTAAAAACAGTGAGCTTTGTGGCATTTTAACCTGCTCTATTCCCAGCTCCCATTCCCCAGCAAGTTCTACTATGGCCTTGAAAATGAGAAGCCTTGAAGCCATGGTAGTTATAAAAGCCTAGCAGCCACTGGAAGAGGTAGAATGTCTTTTGACCTATATACAACGTCCCAGTTTCCCAGATTATCATGATTTATCTTGTCTGGAATCTCCCTGGAAGAGCACTGTTCACAAGGCATATCCATATTCAAACTAACTCAGTGACTGAAAATGTCTATCCCCAGAATGTTTCGTCAGAACAGTCAGCAGCAATGGTTTAGCTCTGTGGCTGCCTAAGGTAGTGATACTGGTTGCTGCAAACAAGAAGCTAATAGAAAAAAAAAGAAATAAATAAAAGAAAAGAAAAACTGAGAAATGAAATGTATATGTACACAGTGGGGAGGAATTTTGAATATCTCTGCCATACTCCTGGGGATCAAGAAGGACACAGACTTGTACAGGACTGTGCACATACCCAAGAAAGCTCTGAGAAAGTGCTAACCTCTCACCTCTGACTAATCTGGAGGCTCTGTGCAAGCAGGATGTAAAGGCGAAGGCAGGGTTGCAAACTATGTGTGTGTTGGGACATGCCTTCAATTCTCTGGCAGTTTACAACAATTCTACTCCTAGGTATATATCCAGAAGAAGATTTTTTAAACATTCACACAAAAACTTGTACACTAATGTTCATACCAGCATTATTCATAACAGCCAAAAAGTGGAAACAACACAAATTCCCATCAACTGATGAATCAATAAGCAAAATGTATATTTCCATATAATGGACTATTATTCAACAATAAAAAGAAATGGAGTTCTGATACATGCTACAACATGGATTAACCTTGAAAATATTGTACTAAGTGAAAGAAACCGGACACAAAATGCACATAATGCATGATTCCATTTATACTGAAGGTCCAGAAAAGGCAAAATACAGAGACAGAAAGTAGATTAGTGGTTGTCAGGAACTGGGGAGGAACTGTTAATGGGTACAGTTTCTTTTTGGGGTGATTAAAATGGTCTAAAATTAAATGGTGCTGATGGTTGCACAGTTCTGTGAATCTACTAAAAACCACTGAACTGTGATATTTTTACACTTTAAAAGGATGAAATTTATGGAATATAAATTATATCCCAGTACGTTTGTTATAAAAATGTAATTGCCTCTAAAAGGACACACACAAACATTTGTCATTGATATCATAATATAATTTAATTAGAGCAGGGGTCAGAAGACTTTTTCTGTAAATAGCCACATAATAAATATTTTAAGCCGTAAGACAGATGATCTTTGTTGCAACTACTCATCTTTACTGTGGAAGCACAAAAGTATCCACAAATAATACATAAGTGAATAAACAGGGCAATTTCCAATAAAACTTTATTACAATGGTGGGTTGGATTTGTTCCAAAGGCAATGGTTTGCCAACTTCTAGTTTAAGTGGTTTAAAGGTTTTCCTTTGGGACTAGATGGGAGCAGGACACCAAGAGCTTTTGACAGTGAGAAGAAAGGGAGAGATAATTTTGGAGTATAAATTCCAGCGGTGAAAAGGTAGGACTGGGTGGTTTTTCCAACACAGAGTTTTTGTGCAACCAGAGTGAATCTTTTTTTAAATTTTATTTTATTTTATTTTATTTTATTTATTTACTTATTTTTGAGACAGAATCTGGTTCTTGTTGCCCAGGCTGGAATGCAATGGTTCGATCTTGGTTCACTGTAACTTCTGCCTCCTGGGCTCAAGCAATTCTGCCTCAGTCTCCTGAGTAGCTGGGATTACAGGCACCCACCACCACACTCAGCTAATTTGTGTGTGTGTGTGTGTGTGTGTGTATTTTAGTAGAGATGGGGTTTCACCATGTTGGCCAGACTGGTCTTGAACTCCCAACCTCAGGTGATCTGCCCACCTTGGCCTGCTAAAGTGTTGGGATTACAGGCGTGAGCCACCACACCTGGCCCAGAGTGAATCTTGTGCTGGGAAAGAACTAGAGGAAGAAAAGAGGCACAAACAGGAATTCAATGTAAAACATTTTTCACCATCGAGCACTGCATTAATGTATAGAAGAAGAGAAGAATGTACACTATGAAAATACCTTAAAACTCTTTAAAAAATCAATTTCTGGTGTGAATTTTTCTTGTAATTTGTTCATTTCTTTTTAAAGCACAATTGCACAAAATAATTATGAATGGCTGAGATAATTTGGTTACTTAGCATAGCAAATATCATATAACATGTTCAGTTGTTCTTGAAAGTAGCTATATAGCAAATAAGTTATTCTCAAATGAACTACAGATTCATGGTATGAATATATTAGTGGCCAACAAAATGATATTATGAATTAAGTGAAAAATAGCACACTGAGAGTCCTTCATTTTTAGGGATGTTATTTAGGAAATTAGTGTTTTCAGTCAGTAGTCAGCTGATAAAACCAAGTCCAAATATTTTATTATGTGTCTAGTGGGCTTGTTACCTGAGATAATCACAAGTTATTTTTAAAAATGATTATAACTTTGAGGAAGAACTTTTATTTTAGTGATGATAAAGTAACTGGTCCCAGACTCACTCTCCTGCCATGAAAGCTAGAAAATAGGGAAATATATGCAAAATAACTATTTTCATATATTAGACAACAGGAAACACTGTAATTGCCTTTAAAATAAAAGAAATTAAAGTCTGAATGTACTTTCAGGATCCCAGTTCAAGGAGCAGAAAGTCAAGCAAACCATGAAAGTCTCACTGAGACGAAGAGACAGAGGAGGATGAGGCAGCTGGAATTTTCTGAGAAAAGTGCCAAAGGGATGGATCTACATAGGGAAAGAGCTCCAGAAATCTGCATAAGGTTTCCTTTCAGTCTTACACAGAATACTAGACTGGCAGTGGAAAGGTTGACTCTAAGAAGCCAAGCAAAAAACAACTATTGGGAAACTGTTAGCTGAACAATTCTCAGAGTTCATACAAGATTGGCAAAGTCTGAGTTCAGACCAGAGTGGCAAGATGTCATTGCATATCTGACATTCAAAGGACACCTAAAAAGGTAATGTTTTAGTAAATGGGCTAAACTAGGCCTAGAATAAATACTACTTTAGATCTGCCCTAATAAAGCTTGAAAACAACTAACTCTCAAGATAATCAAGGTGATACACAAGTAACACAATACAACAAAATCTGTAATGGAAGAAAACAAAATCTAGAGACTCAATAACAATACTGATAATGTCTGGCATCCAGTAAAAAATTACCAGACAGGGAAAAAAATATGATCCATAATCAAGAGAAAACTAAGGCAATAGAAATATACCCAGAAATGAAAGAGATGATGGAATGAGCAAACAAGGTTTTAAAACAGACATCGTATATGTATAAGAATATTTAAATGAGAAGGTATATACAAAATATAAAAAGAAACTATATAGAATTGCCAGAAGTTAAGGATACCTGGAATAAAAATTCACCATATAGTCTTAATAGTACTTTAGACACTGCAGGAAAAAAAAATCACTGAACTTGAAGATACAATAGAAAGCATCCAAACAAAAGAACAGACAGAAGGTTAAAAAACAAAAACAATACAAAAAAAGCAAGGAAGAAGAATACAGCCTCGCTGACCTGTGGGACAATGCCAAGAGGTATAATATACACAAAATTGAGTCCCAGAAAAAGTGGGAGGGGGAGTGAAGTGGGGCTGGCAAAAGACAAAATATTCCAAGAAAGAATGGCCGAAAAGTTTTCAAATTTGATAAAAATTAAACATCTCAGGTCCAAGCAGCTCAACAAACCCTAGGCAGAAAAAAATACAAAGAAAACCAAAACAAGGCACATCATAATAAATTGCTGAAAAGCAGTGACAAAGAGAAAAGTCCTTATCAACTATAAAAGAAGACATATTACATAAAAGGAAACAGATACTGTAAATATTTCCACTGATTTATTGTCAGGAATAATGCAAGCCAGAAGATAATAAAATGAACATCTTTACAGTGCTAAAGGAAAAACGAAAAAGAACAAAAAAAAATCTGAACCTAGAATTCCATATCTACTGAAAAATATTTCAAACATGAAGTCAAAATACTTTTTGTCATGCAATCAAAAGCTAAAATAAATTAATGCCCGAAGATTTGTAATACAAGAAATGTTAAAGGAAGTACTTCAGGTAGAAAGAAAACGATACCTATTGGAAACTCAGATCTACACAAAGAAGGGTATGGAAATGATAAATATATGGACAAATATAAAAGACTTTTTTCCCATTTTTAATTTCTTTAAAATATAATATTTGGAGCAAAAATAAAACAATAAATTGTAGGGCTTATAATACTTGTAGAAATAAAATGTATGACAACAATAGAATAAAGGGTAGGGAGGAAGTAAATGGAAATATAGCATTATAAGGTTCTTATATCAGATGCAAAGTGGTATAATGTTATTAAAAAGTAAACTGTGATGGGTTAAAGATGCATATTGTAAACCCTGGAGCAATTACTACAGTAAATAAAGAAGCTATTAGAAAAGGTAAAATGGAATACTGACAAATACTCAACTAATCCAAAAGAGGGCCAAAATAGAGGGAAAATGAAGATTAGATAGAACAACAAATAGAAAGCAAGTAATAATATAAACCTATAGTGCCAAGTATCAAAATAGAGAATCCAGAAATAGATGCATCTATTTGATCACTTGGTCAATTGATTTCTGACAAAAGCATTGAAGTAATTCAATTTATAAAGAATAGCCTTTTTAAAAAATGGTTCTGGTAAAATTATATAGCCACATGGAAAAATAAGAGCCTCAACACTTATCTCACTATACACAAAAATCCATCATAGAAGTAAACGTAACTAAAACTATAAAATTGCCAAAAGAAATAATGGGAGAAATATTAGTAAAATGTAGATAATCCAGTTGTTCTTAGGACACAAAAAGCACTATGGTTAAAAAACTGATAAACTAGGCCAGGCATGGTGGCTCACACCTGTAATCCCAGCACTTTGGGAGGCTGAGGCAGGCAGATCATAAATTCAGGAGTTCGAGACCAGCCTGGCCAACATAGTGAGACCCCGCCTCTACTAAAAATATAAAAATTATCCGGGCATGGTGGCACATGCCTGTAGTCCCAGCTACTTGGGAGGCTGAGGCAGGAGAATCGCTTGAACTTGGGAGGTGGAGGCTGCAGCCAGCTGAGATTGCCCCACTGCACACCAGCCTGGGCAAGAGTGTGAGACTTCGTCTCAAAAAAAAAAAAAAACCAAAACTGATAAACTGGACTCATCAGAATTATAAACCTCACACTATCAAAAGAACTTGTTAAGAAAATGAAAAAGTAAGCCATAGACAGGGAGGAAATTTTATCAATATATGTATAAAACAAAGAATTTATGTGCAATATATATATAAAGAACCCTTTACAACTCAGTAAGACAACCAATTAATAAATGGACAAAAGTTTTGAATAGATATTTTACAAAAGAATATTTTCAAATGGTCACTAAGAACATGAAGAGGTGTTCAATGTCATTATTCATGAAGGAAATGTAAATTAAAGCTTCATGAGATAATACTACCTACCCCTTAGAATAACCAAAATCAAAAAGACAATCTCAAGTGTTGGCAAGAATATGGAGCAAACAAAACTTTCACACGTTATTGGCCAAAATGTAAAAAGATATGACTACTTTGTGAAACAGTTTAGTAGTTTCTTTTTTTCTTTCTTTGTTTTTTTATTTTTTTTTTTGAAGCGGAGTCTCACTCCGTCGCCAGGCTGGAATGCAGTGGTGTGATCTCAGCTCACTGCAAGCTCCACCTCCTGGGTTCAAGTGCTTCTCATGCCTCAGGCTCCGAGTAGCTGGGATTACAGGCACGTGCCACCACACCCAGCTAATTTTTGTATTTTTAGTAGAGATGGGGTTTCACCATGTTGGCCAGGATGGTCTCGATCTCCTGACCTGGTGATCCACACACCTCGGCCTCCCAAAGTGCTGGGATTACAGGCGTGACCCACCACACCTGGCCAGTGGTTTCTTATGAAGTTAAAAATGTACTTATCATATCACCTAGCATTTCCACTTCTAAGTACTTACTGAAGAGAAATGAAAACATACATAGTTGACCCTTGAACAACATGGGTTTGAACTGCACAGGTCGACTTACATGCAGACTTTTTTCAATCAAATGTGGATTGAAAATACAATATTTGCAGGATGCAAAACCTGCATATATACGGGTTCTGTGGGGCTGACTGCAGGACTTGAGTATATGTTGAGTACATGGATTCTTTTTTTTTTTTTTTTTTGAGACGAAGTTTCGCTCATTGCCCAGGCTGGAGTGCAATGGCGTCTTGGGTCACTGCAACCTCCGCCTCCCGGGTTCAAGCAATTCTCCTGCCTCAGCCTCCTGAGTAGCTGGGATTACAGGCACATGCCACCATGCCCAGCTAATTTTGTATTTTTAGTAGAAACGGGGTTTCTCCATGTTGGTCAAGCTGGTCTCAAACTCTCGACCTCAGGTGATCCGCCCACTTTGGCCTCCCAAAGTGCTGGGATTACAGGCGTGAGCCACCACGCTTGGCCGAGTATATGGATTTTTTAATAAGGGGAATGGTTCCTGGAATGAATTCCTCACATATACTGAGGGATGACTGTAGTCACACAAAGACTTATACACTAGTATTCATAGCAGCTTTATTCATCGTAGCCAAAAACTAGAAATAATCAAAATGTCCATCCAACTGGTAAGTGGATAAAAAAAGTACTACTCAGTGAAATACTGCTCAGCAATGGGCAGAAATAAACTAATGATAAAGCATAATATAAAATTCTCAAAAACATTAAGCTGAGCAAAAGAAGCTAGACACAGAAGAACACATAGATTTCTATTTATATGAAATTCTAGAATATCAAAAATAAACTATCACGACGAAAAGCAGGTCAGTGTCTTCCTGGGGCTGAGAGTTGAAAGGAGAATGGACAGTAAAGGGGGAATGAAAGAACCTTTGGAGATGACATAAAATGTTCCATATCTTTATCGTTGTGGTTGTCACACAGATTTATACATTGGTCAAACTTACTGAACTCTTCACTTGAAATGAGTGAATTTTATTGTATTCAATCAATAAAATATTTTAAAACATTTTTAAGGTGGATTGCAAACAAACTGAATGGTGACAAAAGGCTCAGAATACATGGTTAGTTACAACATAGAACAGACAGCCTTTCAATATGTGAAAGCTTACATTTAAAATCTACCTATACTATGCTGCAGGTATTTATGTACGTAATAGAGATGATCACTGTGTCTGATAGGAAGGTAAGGCACTGTAAATTAATTTTGGCAACAAGAAGACAATATAGCTTATATATGCTCTCTAAACAACACTTCTTAAAGGTCTTTATGAGGCTGAGGAGGAGTAGAAAACCAAAGTGGAAACTTTGAATCTCAACCCTTAATTGGGAATTTTTGCTAGATTATTGAAAGCTTTCCTCCCAAAAGTTGTGAGAAAGTTAAGAAAACTGATTCAGAAAACAAAAGTAAGCCCAATGCCATATCGAGGAGCCAAGAGAACAATACTTGTTGAGTATATTACTATCATATTAGACGGGCATTTTTGACAGTATTTGCCTCATTTACAAGCCTGTTCTGACACTGTCTTAAAAACCAGCTGAGGTAATGTATGCTTTGATATTTTCATTTGTCTTAACTGAATAATGCTTGATCTACTTTGAAAACATAGGTGTCCAATGACTGTTAGCAAATTTATTTCTTACAGAGTGCACTGGCCTTAGAAACACCCACATTAGGTCACTGACTTAATTATTTTTGTACTTATAGCTTTTGTAGTAATCTTAAGTGGGTATTTTCCTTCTTGTCATCCCTCCCTAGCTTATGTCCAGTCTAAAGAGTTATGTGTTAGATGGAACTCTAAGTATAAAATCAGATTGTATAATTCATTACTGAATTCATATGTTCATAAAAGTAGTGTCTCAAAAAATTTAGTCTAATAGAAAAAAATGAGAAATAACATGGCCTAGGACAGGGTCCCCAACCCCTAGACTGCAGACCAGTACTGGTTCGTGACCTGTTAGGAACTGGGTCGCACAGCAGGAGGTGAGCAGCAGGTGGGTGAGCATTACTGCTTGAGCTTCCCCTCCTGTCAAATCAGAAGCACGTTAGATTCTCATAGGAGCACAAATCCTATTGTGAACTGTGCATGCAAGGGATCTAGATTGTTTGCTCCTTATGAGAATCTAACCAATACCTGATGATCTGAGGTGGAACAGTTTCATCTTGAAACCATCCCCCTCCTGGTGGAAAAATTGTCTTCCACAAAACTGGTCCCTGGTGCCAAAAACGTTGGGGACTGCTGGCTTAGGAGAGAGGAGATCTGGTTTCTTGTGCTAAGTCTTGTCCAACTTAATCGGTGGACAGTCTTAGGCAACTGTCTTTATATTTCTGCTTTTTGTTTACTCAACAATAAGATGAAGATACTGACCACTTCATCTTTGTCCTTTTACCCTAAAATGATAAGACTGTGATGTTTAAGGGTAAACTATGCTGAAATCATAAACAGTGATTTAGCAGGAGGAAACTACAGCAGTGAAGTTTTAAAATAACATACTTTAGTTAATCTGGGTAGGTTAATTATATATACTGAAGCATAGATCTATTAGTAATAAAATGTAAATATTGTGGAATTATGATTACATGTCTCAGCTGTATTTCTTGTAAACATGTTATATTTCCAAATTAAACAAAAGTCATAGTAAAAGGCTTAATTTTGTTATGAATTAGTACCTTGTATTATCTTATTAGGGTTTTTTAAATAACCATGGTTGCTAACAGAAAAAAAAAAAAAAAAAAAGATCTTTTCAAAGACTTAAATGGGAGAGAAAAAAGTTCAGACCCTCATAACCACTGCAGGTATCAGGTTCCAGAGAATATTTAATGTTCATGGAGCAACAACTTGTATAAAGGGTAAGGGAGTTTCACCCATTTGAAGTTCTGGCCCTTTGAGCTTTCGCACATAATTCAGGCTCTATGAATACGTACAACGTCCGTTTCCAGAGACTTGTCTGACCATGTGGGGGAGGGTTTGCTCAACATGTAGATGGAGAGATGTCAAATTAGAAGCAAGAAACAGTTTTATTTTCCCTAGCAGCACCTGAAATCCATTTATATCTTCTAGGTCATTTTCAGTATAGTTTTGTGCTGAGTGTCAAAGATGGTTCAAGAACCTAATAGTTGAAGGATAAATAGTGGTTGAAGCATGAGGATCACTGATTCTTTATAATCTTGTGAGAAAATCCAGCTCTTACTTCCCCAGAAACAACTAAAATCAGCAGAGGGTGGCAGAACTTTCAAGGTCGTTTTTCTTTCAATTCAATAAAGACTACATCAGAAACACAACAAGCTTCTAATTCAGCCTTTTTACCTGAAAATATGCCCTTCCTTTGGGAAGCAAGAAGCAGTAAGGGAATGCATGGCAACTAGGAGATAACATTTTAAAAGGAGATCATTATCACAGAAACTTTAAATGACAGATTTGGATTTTGGAAATCATAACATAAAGTTATCTATTGCTATTTTATAGGGATAATGACGAAGAGAAAATGAAATATAATGACTTTAAAACAGCTAGAATGATATTCAAGTAATATCTGGAGGATAGTCAAAAAGTCTGGGAGGAGTGAAACCATGATTATGAACTAGTTAGAGCTTTTATATGGAGCCTAGGAAATATTTTATGAAAATTCAAGTTCCAAAGCAGGATAAAAGAAAGCTTATAGGTTGAAAACTAAATGTAAATGATAAAAATCACTATTTGAATAGCAGGATAATAATAAAAATCATTGTCTAAGTTTTCATCCTTTGTTTTCCCAAGATATTAAATATGAAAATTTAAAGGCAAAATATTAAGGATAAGACAATGTGAGAATTTTTACACCTGCCAGAGGGTGGGGCAACCCATCAAAATCTCCTGTTCAAATATACAACCTGCACTGCCTTTATTATTCTCTCTAGCTGAAGGAAGAAGAACAATACAGATGGGAAAAATATATTCTCTCCAAAGGAATCACAGGATATGCTTGCCTTGTAGAGAGACACACTATGGTCATAATAATAAATGCCTTATACATCTGAAGAAAATCGACCAATAGTATTGTCCATTAATTTGCTGAATAAATGCATCCAAGAATCACAAAATACTTTTCACATCTTACTAATATCTTATATGATCAATAGCAAAACATAATCTGTGATAAATATTAAAATAAATTCTTATGATAGAACATTCCCTAATTAATAAAAAAAGAAAACCTTTTCCCTTCCACCTCCCTTGCATCTTGTCCCAAAGTATATGAAATTTTACAGGAACTAATAATTAATGATTTTCAACAGAAGGCTTTATACTGAAAAAATGTAAGGTAAACTTTTACGAACAGATTCAGCAAAACCAGTATCAATACAACTTCTAAACATCCTTAAATGTACATATAAGTATCTATAGAACATTTCTTTTACAAACAGTAAATGTCTCATACCTGGGATGTTACATAAAAAGTCCCATAATTGCTCTTCTTCCATGTAGCTCACAAAAACATTTGCAAATGTTTGTGGAGAAAAACTGCAATGGTACAATATTTTAAAGATGGCTTCCACCAAGCTGGGTCCTTGGTTCAGGTTATTTTCTGTGTCAGAAACTTGTTCTTGAAAGGAATCAAAATGATTTAGTAAGGTATCAGTGAATATGATTAAACTCTTATTATGTACACTAGCATAATGCTGTGGAAATGGTTTTTAATAATATTTACATAATAAGAGAATTACCAGATTATTTCAAAACAACAGTTCATCTAACCCAATGTTGTTTCTGAGATATTCATGGATAATTATGGAAAAAAAAAAAACAAAAACAACAACCAAAAAACCTGTGAGAAAAACCACAATGACACCACTTCAAAGGTCAACGCTAGTTTCCCTGTATGTCATAATTCTTCTTTCTCTTAAGGAAAACTTTTTTGTTTCTTTTTCTAATTTAAGAACAATAGACATTCATTCTAAAAAAATTTTTTTTTAATCTGGACAATTAGGAATACTAACATTGTACCATGGGAAAATTCACATTTGTAGTTTTTCCAGAATTATGCTATCAATTCTACAAACAAATTTATGAATGTTTCTTAAATCCACAGACCTTGTCATATCAGACTGAAGAGTTTTATCAATTGGTTCCTCAATAAAACTATATAAAGAATTCAACAAAAATTGGGCCACTTTAATTGTCCTTTTCAACCCTCCTTTGGCCCCATAACGGCCTTCTCAAAGATCAGTAATCATAAGTTTCTGTACTATTGCATTTATAGTTTGGATAGAAAGGTGAAATAATAATTTCTGTTTTCTATGGATAATAAGCATGAGATGTGTACTATTATAATAAACAACATATTTGTTGGGTTAAAGGTAACAAATTATATTTTAGCTCTTATATTTTAACTATCTTGCATAAATGTAATCTAAAGTATTTCAGAATAAATAGATTTCTTTATTCTTGCTCACTTGGAATATCATTACTTTTATCTTTCCTCTTGAAACTTTTTTCTGTGATTTGATTTTGATGATCTAAAGGAGCTCACTGTTTTCTTCAAACTAAGAAATAACATCATAGACTTTATGTGGAGAACATTATTGGTTTTGCTTCCTAATACTCATTTTCTTTCTTTTCAAAACAAGTTAGTTTTCCTTTAGCAAGATATCCCTGCTCCTATCTGTGTCCCTCACCCCTCCATCCTCCCAACCCTCCCCCACCCCCGCCCCCACACTTCGATTATTTGGTTCAGGTGAAGTTGACACTATCATCTGGAGTGGGCACATAACCAAGGCCTGGCCAATCAGACCATAACCCCTTACATCAACAGTGACTGGTTCAAGAATGGTCAGGTATCCAATGAGAACCTTCTTTAGGATTTTTGCTAGAATTGTTGACAAAGCAGTGTTCTCTTTCTACTGGGGTTATTAACCCCATTAGAAAGTAGGCTGGAAGTTGCTGAAAGCCATTTTGGGGAGAACTTGACTAAGAATGAATCTGATATAGTAAGAAGCAGAGTTAAGAAAAAGAGAGAAGATTCCTAATGAGATGACACTGTTTGAGAACCTGGATCCAGCAATGCCTACATATTTATGCTTGCTGAGCTGACAAATTCAGCCCTCCCACCCCCTTTTATTTTCTTTTGAGATAGGGTCTCACTCATGTCTCCCAGGCGGGAATTCAGTGGCATGATTATAGTTCATTGTAGCCCCAAACTCCTGGACTCAAATGATTCTCCACCATCAGCCTCCCAAGTAGGTCTAAGGTGTGAATCACCACACCCAGCTAATTCTTTTTTGCTTTTTTGTAGAGATGGGGTCTTGCTCTGTTGCTCAGTCTGGTCTCAAACTCCTGGCCTCAAGTGATCCTTCTACCTCAGCCTCCCAAGTACTGGAATTACAGCCTTGAGGTGTCGCACCCAGCCAATTTTCCCTCTTTGATTAAACCAGGCTAATTTGGATTTCTGTTACTTGTAGTCTAAACGGTCTCGACTATTTCCCCAAGGATAAAATATAAAATGGCAAATATTCCTAATCCAGGCTTTCATAATTTAATATTTTATCCAAATAGTCTCTGTAGTTCCCTCTTCTTTCCACTCCCTCCAATTCATCTTACATAAAATTATCCATTATCCTCATGTCCTTCCTTGTTTTAACCTTCCCCTTCCTCCACTGTTAAAAATTCCTTATCCTGATTGAGGATCAAGAGTTCCACAATCTTTTCCCAAATTATGTTCCAACCTCCAAACATCTGTTCTACCCAGGAGAGTTTATTTGCTTGTAAATGTGCCCTCCTATCTCCTTTTCTTTTTCTATGCCATTTCATCAGGCTATAAGGTTTTCCTCCAATAAAATCATCATGATTTAATCAATAAGTTGATTGATTAATCAACTGCTTCCTATGTGTCAGTCATTGTACCAGATGCTGAGGCCATCCCCTTCCAGGGGCTCAAGGATTGTGTATATATGTGTATATTTTGTTGGCAGGGAGGAGATGACAGACAAGTAAATAGTTACTACCGTAACATAAGGAAAAGGTGAGTGACCATGCATCTGAGTTTGCCTGGGGAAGTCCTGGTTTAGGTCTGTTGTCCTGGTGTAATTACTAGTAGCATCTTCTTTCACTTTTAAAAGTGTCTCAGTTAGGATGATAAATTATTTGATCAACTTAAGTCTAAGTGATTTAAGTATGAGGCACTGTGTAAATGCAGAAGATGATGCTTTAAATTTTTTCAGGGAACACAGACAAGTCACAAAGCAGATCATGTCTCAGCCAAGTCTTTAAGAAGGAGTAGAAATTTATCAGCATGACAAGATCGGGGGTGGGGGGGTACTTTCCAGGAAGACAGAAGAATTGGTGAAATATTGAGAAGACAAGCAGTTGCCGGCAGTGTGATGTGGCTGAAGTGAGACTGCCGTGAGGAAGATGGGAGATGAAGCTAGACAATCAACAGAGCATGAATAATACACAGCCCTGCAAATCATGCAATGGAAATGCACATGCCAGGGTGGATATGAGGAATAGTTCTATGGAATGGGTGCTGATTTTCCCAGTTTTACAGATGAACAAACTAAAATGAAGAGAAATTAAATAACTTGTCCCAAGGTCACAAAAATAGTAAGAATTTGTTTGTGCTGTGTGAATTACACTACAATCCCAAATTTCTCAAAGCCTGCTTTGACATTTTACTGACAATAACCAGTGAATGCAAAGCACTCAGTCCAAACTATGTATATGGTATGTGGTAATGTATTGCCTTAATGCAAAATTCTTTAATTTCATATAGCATTCTACATTTTCACATATATTGTCTTGTTACATCTCCAGTACTATTTTACTATATGACTTTCTATGGATGCACATCTTATCTTTAGGTATCTTCCAACAGCACCTGCATCAGTGCTACATGTTTAATATTGAAGAAGGAATAAAAGAAGGAATGTTTTGTACTAAAGAAGGAAGAAATGTTTTAATATTAAAGAGGGAAGAAAAGAAGGAAGGAAGGCAGAAAAAATAGATTGTTTTAATACTAAAACAATGTTTTAATGCTAAGGAAGGAAGAAAAGAAGGAAGGAAGGGAGAAAGAAATACATCTCGAGTATTTTGTGATAGGTTTTGGTCCATCTAGAAATTGATATTTCTGAATGACACATAATTACCTGCTAGTTATAAAGTTCAAAGATTTTTTTCTCTAAGCCTCATCCTCCTCACATCCACTGTATCCTTTTTTTTCACCTACTCCTTTGAAATCCTCGTCTCTCTTGACTTCCTTGCAGCTATGCTTTCTTGGGTTCATAGTTCCTTTTTGGCATATCTTTTCTGGTAGCTCTTCCCTTTTATCTGGGGTTGGCAAATTTTTTCTATGAAGGGCCAGACACTTTATGTTTTGCAAGCCATTTGGTCTCTGTCTCAACTACTCAACTCTTCTCTTAGAGCACAAAAGCAACTATAAACAATATGTAAATGAAGGATCAAGGCTATGTTGGACTAAAACTGTATTTACAGAAACAGGTGGCAGGAAGGGGCATTTGGTTCATGAGGACTCCCCCAGAACAGTGGCCTTAGCCTTCTCCCACCCACACTGCTTTTTACCTGGCTTAGCAATTCTGTTTTCCTTTGACTTGAAAGATTCTTTTTATGCAGAACTTTCCAAATTATCCATCTGTGGCTCTGATCTTTCTCTTTTATGCTCATTGCTGTGTTCCCTAGTTCTGTCTAGATCACCATCATATGCTTATCTCCAGGCTCAATGCCTTAGCAGTATTTATTCCTTCTCTGAATTGTTAGATGTAATAAAATAAATATCTCTACCCTGATTCCCCTTTTCAAAATGAATTGAATGTTCATTTTTTCCCCCAATGTGTCCCTTCTTCTTTGATTCTAACACTATTAATATAGTTTAGGTTTTATTTCCCTCTTGTTTTAATCAAAATACTTCCTAGAATATATATCAATCTAAACTCCTCTAGCTGCCTTTTAAAGTCCTCCATAATGCCTTACGTATCCAGACTTATAATTTTCTATGGTTCCCCAATATTCCAAGATAATTTCTACTTCAGGCCTCATTCATCATCTAAAAAGGCTTGGCTGGACAGTAATCCTCAGCAGATTCCAGATGTTTCTAAGGTCTGTGCCCTGGAAACCTAGTGAAAGTCAACACCTTTGCCAGGTGGTGCTCATCCATAAACATTGCTTTTCCTTAGGTTTTGAATTTCTTGCACTATTGGGATATTCTTCTTGTGCTCTCCTTCATTGTGATATTCCCCTATTCCTTTCAAGATGACTCAGCTATAGTTTAATTCTTTTAACCTGCTTTTTAAGTTAGTCCTGATTTGGTTTAGGATGCACTACCCCAAAATATGGCACCTTGGCATTTGAGAAAACAGCAGAAGCAGGAAGGTCTCTTTGACCTACTACTGCCCTTTTACCCTGAAGCAGGCCTTCACGGAATTCTGACTTTCCTCTAAAGTAGGTCATAAGACCCTCATTCCAGAGGTGCCCTCTGTATAGCTGGAAGAAAGAAATGTCCTCCTCTCTGAAAACACAGGGACACAGAGAAGAATGTGAGTAATTAGATCTTGCTAAATTCCCCCCAGTTTATGGCCATTAAATTATACTTCCTTTGTCCAATTATACTTCTGCCCCACTGTCCATTGTTCATCACACCTAAATATAAAATAGAAACGTTTCCCTGTGTCTTCAGGTCTTCCTGTCTGAAGGCTCCCATGTCATGTAAAATTGATATTAAATACATTAGTATGCTTTTTTCTTGTTAATGTCTTTTATTATAGGTGCCTCAGCCATGAACCTTGCAATGGGTGAGGAAAGGTATTAGTTTTTCTTCCCTATAGTCCCTTACCCTTTCCACAAAATATAGGTCTAACTCTCGTTTTTCTTTCCCTCTGCCTTCTGGACCAGACATTTGTTTTGTTTTTCTAATATAAAATTCTCCCAGTGTGTCTTTATGGAGTTTTCCGTAGTGAAAGAGATGAATGTCAGTGAGTTCTAGATCTGCCTAAAGTATCCATTGTTCAAACAAATGTCATCCACTTTGCCTCCCTCAATCAATAATTTTACCTAAGACGTGTTTTCCCATTAGAGCACATCTAACCCACACCTGGACTCTTGTATGTTCTTCCCATTAATATGAGTCACACTTCTATTCTCACCCCACTTCTCATTTTCCCGGCACTAACAAAAGAGGAGTGACTCATCTGAGTGTTGAGTCTGGGGAAAGGAAGTAGGTATGGCTGTCTTAGCCCAGTGGGCTTTTCTCTTTTGGGGTTTGCCTAACTGCAAAGGGTTGCATTCTGGCCTGATCTCCTCTCTGTTAAGGTCTATTAGGGTAAGCTCTGCCACTGCAAGGAAGTCCTATAGTTTTCAGCTCTTTTGGTGGTTTAGGGAGTGATTAAGTGGGGAGTTGGGGGGTTGGAGGGATGGAGGGATAAGCTTAATTCTGGAAAGCAGTATTGGCAAGCCACATATTTAAGGTCACATATTCTCTGATCCAGATTTTACCAATAAAAATCCTAGTAGTAAATATGCTACTTTGAATTTCATTTGCCTTCTTTATCAAATGTTTTATAGATTATATAAACAAATGTCTTCTCCATAACACTGAAGGGCTCTTTTTGCTGCACGCATTATTTTAAACTCCTTTCAAGCATTTCAACTTGTTAGTGCTTCAAAAGAAGGGTGGTTTCAGGCAAGAAACTCAACCACCAACCCACCAGGAGACTGTATTTATTGGTACCAAAGATTTACACATACATGGTACACTAGCACTTGGCTTTCCCAGCCTGCTTAATTTTTACTTTCTACTTTCTACAAGAATGTTGTTAATGACAAGCTCCTGCTGAGACACTAAAGAGGTTTTGGCAACAATGTTGTAGAAGAGTGTGCCATGAGCTCAGGGACTCAGAATTAACCAGGCACTAATGAGCATCCCTCACCAAAGGGAGGAGGCTGAAAGACTCATTTTCAATCCGGGTATTAGAGAGAAAGTATAAAAATAGAAATTATACCATGTAAAATAAGGATTCAAAACTTAAAACACCAGGCCAATAAATTAAAAGGACGTGAAGTATCACAAGAAAATTATTTCAAGGAAACACTAAATTTGGATGTCACAGCCTAGTTCACTGTGAAAAGTAACTAAAATAAAATTAAAATCTAATTGGAAAATTAGTTTAATAACATTGCACTTTGTTGTATAAAAGGCTAATAATATATGTAAATATAAAGACCTATCATTTATTTACAAAACTTTCAATTAATATAACTTTTTTTTACACAGATAATGATCCTGAGCAAACAGGCCTTACTAAGTTTCCCCCAGTTTATTGCCATTAGATCATATTTCCTGTGTCCAATAATACTTCTGTATAACTGTCCATAAAAAATACAGTTTTATTCTGTGTTACTGAGTCTTCATTTTGGAAGGCTCTTGTGTCATATAAAACTTATATTAAATATACACATTCTTCTCATCAGCACAGGGAACATTCTCCAGGATAGACCATATGTTAGAAGACAAAACAGGTCTCAACAAACTTTTAAAAATGAAAATCATAACAAAGGAATAAAACTAGAAACCAATAACAAAAGAAACTTTTGGAAACTATACAAAACATCATACTTCTGAATGACCACTGGGTCAAGAAATAAATTAAAGAGAAAATTTTTAAACATTCCTAAAACAAATGAACATTTAAACACAATAAAACCTAAAAGATACAACAAAAGCAGTGTTAAGATGGAAGTTTATAGCAATAAGTGCTTACATGAAAAAAGCAGAAATATTTCAAATAAACAATTGAATGATGCACCTCCAGGAATTGGAAAAACAAGAACACACGTAACCCAAAATTAGCTGAAGGAAAGAAATCATAAAGACCAGAGCAGAATAAAATGAAAAAGAGACTTTAAAAATACAAATGATAAATGAAGAAGTTATTTTTTGAAAATATAAACATAATAAACCAAGAAAGAGAAAAGATCCAAATGAACAAAATCAGAAACGAAAAAGAAGACATTACAACTGATACCACAGAAAGATAAAAAAGATCGTCAGAGATTATTATGAATAGCTACACAGCAACAAATTGGAAGATCCGGAGGAAATCGATAAATTCCTGGACACATATAACCTACCAAGATTAATTCAGGAAGAAACAGAAAACCTGGACAGACCAATAACAAGTAAAGAGATGAAAGGAGCAATGCGAAGTCTCCCAACAAAGAAAAGTACAAGACCAGAGGGTTTCACTGCCAAATTCTGCCAAACTTTCAGAGAACACCAGTTCTCCGCAAACTATTCTAAAAAATAAAAAGAAGGGAATGTTTCTTAACTCATTCTGAGGCCAGCATTACCCTGATACCAAAACCAGACAGGAACACAACAAAAAAAGAAAACTACAGACCAATATCCCTAATGAACATAAATGCAAAAATTGTCAATAAAATGCTAGCAAACCAAATCCAAGAGCACATCAAAAAAAAAAAAAAAATACAACTTCATCAAGTGGGATTTATCCCAGGGATGCAAGGATGGTTTAGCATACATAAATCAATAAACCTGATACATCACATCAGCAGAATGAAGAAGAAAAACATATGATTACCTCAATAGACAAAGAAAAGGGATTAGAAAATTCAGTGTCCCTTTGTGATTAAAAACTCTCAACAGGCCAGGCATGGAAGCTCATGCCTATAGTGCCAAAGCTTGGGGAGGCAAAGGTAGGAGGATCACTTGTAGCCAGGCCTTCAAGACCAGACTGGGCAACACAGCAGGACCTCACCATTGCACTCTAGCCTAGGCAACAGAGTGAGACCCCATCTCAAAAAAACAAAACAAAGCAAAACCAAACCAAAACAAAACCCTTATGGTCGTTCTATTTTTAGTTTTTTGAGAAATCTCCATATTGTTTTACATAGTGGTATGTACTACTTTACATTCCCACCAACAGTGTATAAGTGTTCCCTTTTCTCCAGATCCTCACAGCATTTGTTTTTTTTTGTCTTTTTAATAATAGCCATTCTAACAGGGGTAAGATGATATCTCATGGCCTGATTTGCATTTCTCTGATAATTCGTGATGCTGAACATTTTTCATATGTTGATCATCTGTATGTCTTCTTTTGAGAAATGGCTCCCTAAAGCTTTGACCTGCTGGGCTCAAGTGATCCTCCCAACTCAGCCTTCCAAATAGCTGGGACTACAGGCTCATGCCACTATGCCTGGATAATTTTATTATTATTATTATTATTATTATTATTATTATTATTATTATTAAAGAGAGAAGGTCTTGCTATGTTGCCCCGGATGGTCTTGAATTCCTGATCTCAAGTGATCCTCCTGCCTCACCCTCCCTAAGTGCTTGGATTATAGTTATGATCCATCATGCCTGGCCAGAACTACCATTGAATCAGCAATCCCACTACTAGATATCTATCCAAAGGAAAAGAAATCAGTATATCAATGGGATACCTGCATTTACAAGTTTATTGCAGCACTATTTATAATAGCAAAGATATGGATTCAACCTAAGTGTCCATCAAAAAATGAATGGATAAACAAAACGTAGTATATATGCAAAATGGAATACTATTGAGCCATAAAAATAATAAAAATCATGTCATTTGCTGCAACATGGATGGAACTGGTCATTATTTTACATGAAATAAGTTAGGCACAGGAAGACAAATACCATATGCTGTCACTCATATGTGGAGGCTATAAAACTTGATCTATTGGAGGTAAAGAATAAACTGATAGAAACCAGAGGCTTGGAATAGTGTGTGGGTCAGAGGGTACTGAAGAAAGTTTAGTTACTGGCTACAAACATACAGTTAGAAGAAATAAGTTATTGCGTTCAGCAACAGAGTAGGGTGACTATAGTTAGCAACAATATCGTATATTTCTTTTTTTTTTTTTTGAGTCAGAGTCTGGCTCTGTCCCCCAGGCTGGAGTGCAGTGGCACCATCTCGGCTCACTGCAAGCTCCGCCTCCCGGGTTCACGCCATTCTCCTGCCTCAGCCTCCCGAGTAGCTGGGATTACAGGCGCCCGCCACCATGCCCTGCTAATTGTTTTTTTTTTTTTTGTATTTTTAGTAGAGACAGGGTTTCGCTATATTGGCCAGGATGGTCTTGAACTCCTGACCTCGTGATCCACCCACCTCGGCCTCCCAAAGTGCTAGGATTACAGGCTTGAGCCACTGCGCCCGGCCAATATCGTATATTTCAAAGTAGTTAGAAGAGAAGACTGGAAATGTTCCCAACACACAGAAATGTTATAAATGAAATGGTAAATACTCAAGGTGATGGACACCCCAAATTCCCTGACTTGATCATTACACATTCTATGCATTAACAAATACTCACATGTACCCCATAGGTATGTAAAATATCATGTATCAAATAAAATGGTAAGAATAGTAAAAAGAAATCTTAAATACATGTTTATGCTGTTCTCTTGTTAATCTGTCGTTTGTTATGTAGTGTCAGCCAAGAACCTTGCAATCGGTGAAGAAAAGATGCTACTTTTTCTTCCCTCAGTTCAATAATTGTGATGAAGACTGTATGGTATACAAAGCCTAAAATATTTTTTATCTGGTTTTGTATATAAAAAAAATTTGCCAGCCCCTGTTCATGCATATTGGAAGAGTGTACATATGTTCCAAATAGCTAATACTAAATAAGGACATTTTCCATCTACTCTGAAACCATATGTAAGTATAAGTAGGTGTCAGCTTTTCATAACAGTCTTTTTATGACTCAATTTGTCAATCTCTATTAGTCACACTGTTTTAGAAAAGCATGCTAGGCATGGTGGCTCATGCCTGTAATCACAGGACTTTGGGAGGTCGAGTAGGGAGGATTGTTCTAGGCCAGGAGTTCAAGGCCAGCCTGGGCAACATAGTAAGATCCCATCTCTACCAAAAATTTTCTAAAAATAGCCATGTGAGATGGTGCACACCTGTAGTCCTAGCTACTTTGGAGGCTGATGTGCAAGGATTACTTGAGCCCAAGAGTTTGAGGTTGCAGTGAGCCATGATTGCACCACTACATTCCAGCCTGGGTGAGAGTGCAAGACCCTGTCTCAAAAAAAGAATAAAAAGTACTTTATGGTACTTCGTAGCTGAACTTATCTACTTTTTATAAGGTTTGTCCTTTCCACCTTGCCCTCAGCAATCAATCACCCAGAATATAAGCTTAATAAAGGCAATTTTTAAATGGTATAAGTATTTTTTTTCCAACTTTTAATTTTCTGCCTTGATGATATGTCTCATGCTGTCAGTGGGGTGTTGAACTCCCCCACTATTTTTTTGTGGCTGTCTAAACCTTTTCATAGGTCTAGATATGAAACATAAGTCTAGATATGACCTATATCTTGTTTTAGAACCTGGGTGCTTGTTTTGTGTTTTGTGAACCTGGGTGCTCCAATGTTGGATGTGTATATAGTTAGAATAGTTAAGTGTGCTTGTTCAATTGAACTCTTTGTCATTATGTAATGCCCTTCTTTCTTTTTTGCTGTTGTTGATTTAGAGTCTATCTTATCTGATATTAAAACAGTGATCCCTTCTCTCATTTGTTTTCTGTGTGCAAGCTGTATCTTTCTCTAACATTTTACTTTGAGCCTATGGGTGTCATTACATGTGAGATGGGTCTCTTGGAGACAGCAGAGGATAAGATCTTGTTTTGTGTGTGTGTGTGTGTGTGTGTGTGTGTGTGTGTGTGTTTTAATTCAACTTGTCACTCTGTGCATTTTAAGTGGGGGCATTAAGGCCATTTACATTCAAGGTTAATATTGACATGTGAGGTTTTGATCCTATCATGAAATTGTTTGCTGGTTGTTTTGTAGTTTCTATTGTGTGGTTGCATTTTCTGTGGCCTGTGTATTTATGTGTGTTTTTCTGGGAACAGATATCTTTATTTTGTTTCCATATTTAGAACTCCTGTAAGAATCTCTTGTAAGGCTGCTCTGGTGGTAATAAATTCCCTTAGTGCTTGCTTGTCTGGGAAAGATTTTATTTCTTCTTTGTTTATGAAGCTTAGTTTGGTGGGATATGAAATTCTTGGTTGGAATTTCTTTTCTTTAAGAATGCTGAAAATAGGACCCCAATCTCTACTGACTCACAAGGTTTCTGCTGAGAAGTCTGCTACTAGCCTGATGGGCTTCCCTTTGTACGTGATCTGGCCATTTTTTCTAGCTGCATTTAAGATCTTTTTTTTCTTTAGCCTTGATCTTGGATAGTCTCGTGACCATATTAATTAGTGATGTTCATTTTGAATGGTATTTTGCAGGTGATCTTGAATTATTCCCTCAAGTATATTTTCCAGGTTGTTTACTTTTTCTCCATCTCTCTCAGGATGCCAATAATTAATGGACTTGGTCACTTTACATGGTACCATATTTCTTAATGATTTTATTTTCTAAAATTATTTTTTCTTTATTTTTGTCTGAGTTCAAAAGACCAGTCTTTAAACTTTGAGATTTTTTCTTCTAATTGGTCTAGTCTATTGATAAAGCTTTCAGTTTTACTTTGAAATTCCTTAAATGAGATTTTCGATTCCAGAAGCTCTGATTTATTCATTTTTAAGACATTTAGTTCTTTCTTAATTTCCTGGATTGCTTTAGAAGTTTCTTTGTGTTCATTTTCAACCTTGCCTTGGATCTCATTGAGTGTCCTTGCAATCCATGCTTTCAATTCTTTCTTCTGTCCTTTCTGAGTTTCATTTTGGCCACAGACCATTGCTGGAGAGCTGGTACAATCCTTTGGTGGTGTCACTATATTTAGATTTTTCATTGTGCCAAAATCTTGTGCTGTTTCCTTCTCATCTGGAGATGTTGGCATTTCTAATTTTTGTAGTTATTTTCATGCAGGTAGTATGTTTGCTTTTTCTTTCTTTCCTAGAATGTTTTTTTTTCTTTCCCTTTCCCTTTTCCCCTGTTTCTTGGGGTTGTGACTGTAGTGAATGCTGGGTAGGGTCTTTTGGCTTTGCTTCTATAGACATACGCACTTCTTTTGGCAGGTTTTATATTGGGCTGTGGAATTCAACCTACAAGCCCTTAGATGGCACTTACAGGCAAAAACTGTCTGTGGTCAATGTGGCTGGGTATATAGTTGATCCTTGTTTACTAGCAGAGGCTCTCTGTTACCTCAGGCAATGGGTTGATTCGTGAGATGTACAGTGGTCTGAGCTCCCTACTCAGCCCTGGGGGGTGGCAGGGGCCACAAAAGGTGGAGCCAGACCAGGCAGGTCCACCTACAGGTTCCCCAATGTCAGGCACAGGCATCAGTGCCAAGGGAAAATCCAATGAAGCAGCACCCAAGCGCCCAGAAGTGTCCCTCGGCTTGGAGCTGGGAAACCACCTCAAGTCCAAGTTCTCTACACAGGTATGGGGATGGCCTAAACTTGTAATCTAGGAGACTGGGTGCTCCAGATGCCTGGAGCTCTGCCTGGGCTTGAAGCAGAAAGGCTTCCTTGCACCAGAATCTGCACAGGAGGGGTGGTAAGTCAGGCTAGTTGATCCAGATGAGTGGTGCTCTGAAAGCCTGGAGACCTGCCTGCACATGGAGCAGAGAGGACCCCCTGCAGCAAGATCTCTGCACAGGAGTGGTGGGGCAACTCATGCTGCTGGACCAAGCAAGCAAGTACTCTGAAAGCCTGGAGATCTGCCTGGGTGTATAGTAGAGAGGGTCCTCTTGCACCAGAATCTCTGTACAGAAAGGGTAGACAGTTCAGCCTGCTGATCCAGGTGATCTGGTGCTCTGAATGTATTAAGGCAATTTGGCATGGCATGTTTACCATTTTATTTGCAGTCTAAAACAGTGCCTGGTACATACTTGATGCTCACTAAATATTAGTTGAACGGAGAATTTACTCATAACATCAAGTAACAAAACATTTTCAGAAATTAACTGAGAAGAATATTACTTCTTATTTCAAAAAAATCATCCTCACCAAGTCTCATGTTTTTATTTTAGAATTCATTTAAAAACAATAGACTTTCAAGAAATAATGGCTCTTCTAGCAAGGACCACTTAAAACATCAAGTGGGCAATTTACTCAGTTTTTCTGTATCTAATTTTTCTCATTTGCAAAATGACCCTAATAATCCCAGGTCATAAATGAAATAATATATTAAATTATTTGAGTTGCTTGAGAAAAGATGCTGCAGAAATTCATCGTAATAGTATTACTTGTAGTATAATGCCCAATCATTTTACATACTAATACTAGAAGCACATTAACTACTAAGGAAGACGTATGTTTCTACAGTCATATTAGACATTTTCTAAGTTCCATGAACAGATAGAATATAAAATATTTCAGTCACTGCCAAGCCAGATTAGATTTGATTCAATGCAGGTGAAACATCACAGCAAAATTCAAACTGCCAATCTCCCAAGCTATATGCAAGATTCTCAAGGAGTCCTAAATATATAGAACTTGAGAATATTTACTTGGTCTACCTCTCATCTTCAAATACATGACAGCTGCTAGGACAACACCTTCTCAGGCACAAAGATGTCCAAAAGTGAGAACCTCGTCTCCCAGGAGACACTTTAAATGTATGCTTACGTGGAAGAGGAGGGTTACTGAGAAGTACATGAAGAGACCATTGCATAGAGAGCATAGGAGTAATCAGAGGATAAAAAAATGCATCAGACATATTTTCCAGGCATTCAGTATAAAAGAAATGAAGAGAATCTAACATAAGTTAAGTACCCACTATGTTCCAGGCAATGCACTGAGTACTTTATGTTTATTTACCCTTTAAAGCTCAAAATGAATTAATAAGGTCAATATTAGTACCCCATTTAGAAATGAGAAAATGAGAGTTTAGAGAGATCAATGAATAAAACAGAATTGTCATGGAAAATGAATAGGCCTGCAATCATTCAACAAATACTTTTTTAAAGCATGTTCTATGCTGTCAGTACCAGTCTAATGTGTCAGGAACCAGGCCAGGCACTGGGGATAAAATGGTGAACTATCCCTGCCCTCCTAAAACTCATAGTGGCTGAAGTAGACATTAAATATCAATTACGTCAATTAACATTTCACTTAAAACTGTGATAAAAAGAAGTACAGTGGGACCTCACCCAGCCAGGATGATCAGGGATGACTTCCTAGGAAGTAACATTTATGCTAAAAGGTGACTCACAGATGCCAGGTAAATAGAGACAAGAAATGGTCTAGGCAGAAAAATAAAAATAAAAACAATTCAAAGGCTCTGTAACAGGAAAGAACTTGGCATGTGGGACAATTGAAAAGGCACTGGTATTAGAGCAGCTGCCCCTTTCTTCAAGTGACTTCTGCAGGGAGATTGCTATTATAAATATACAAATCTATGATGCACAACCTAAACCAGAGAATTCATGACCCTGGGTTGGAGCATACTATGCTGGGGTGAGTAGGATGAGATGAGCTGGACAAGTCGGCCATATCTAGAGCATGCAGGGGATTGTTGGTGTTGCAAGGATTAGGGTTCTTACTCTAAAAACATTGGGTAGCCCCTATCAGTTTTTAGCAAGGGAGTAACATAATCAGTTCTGTATGTGAATAAGATTATGCTTGCTGACCACTGTGAATGTCCTGATAAAATGGTTCATAATAATTCTTAAGTAAATTGTCTTTTTATAACCCTACAATATGTTACGAGGACAAGCCACATACTCAAATTCTTTTGCCTTCTATAGCAGCAGATACCTTGTTTGATATCCCTGCTACAGAGAAAGTTGCCCGGGAACCAGCAGCAGTGGGAGCAGCATCACCTGGGAGTTTGTTAGAGAAACACATAATCTCAAGCCCCACCCATGACGTACTGAATCAGAATCTGCAGTTTTAACCAGATCCCCAGGTAATATGTTTGTACTTAAAGACAAGAAGCCTTATTTTACATAATCCATATCCCACTACCTCCCCTAGAAGCACCACCCCCACCTCACCCTCATGAAGTCTCAAAAGAATCTAAATGGTAACTCTTTCTGGGACTAATAATTTTATGGAGCCCACTGATACCTCTAAACTAGTTCATCAGCATTCTTGGATAGGATATTTGGATAGGATCCCATATGGTGACACAGAAATATGGTTCTTAGTAAAGAAAGTGACAAAAAAAAAAAAATAGAACAAGTCAGAGTCCTGTAGCGCAGACATCATTACTAGCAAAAGCAGCCTATGACATCATTGTTATGTTGGCTAACCATGGGTTATTTTAGGTCACCTCCTTCAAGGCAGTTATTAAATTGCACTTTGGTCTCACTTATAAAACAAAACACATGGCTGGGCATCTGTAATCCCAGCACTTTGGGAAGCAAAGGTGGGAGCACTGCTTGAGGCCAGGAGTTAGAGACCAGCCTGGGCAACGTAGCAAGACCCCATTTCTGGCCGGGCGCGGTGGCTCATGCTTGTAATCCCAGCACTTTGGGAGGCCGAGGCGGGCGGATCACGAGGTCGGGAGATCGAGACCACGGTGAAACCCCGTCTCTACTAAAAATACAAAAAATTAGCCGGGCGTGGTGGCAGGCGCCTGTAGTCCCAGCTACTC
>NW_026652281.1:53752874-53792665 GCF_009828535.3 Hylobates moloch | reverse complement strand
AAAAAAAAAAAAAAAAAAAAAAAAAAAAAAAAGACCCCATTTCTAATAATAAAGAACTAAAAAAAAACAATAACAGCAAAATACACACACATACCCACATACCATACACAATAAAACACCAAGCTTCTGCCATAAAATGCCTTATATTACCTGAAAGACCAAGAAAATATTAACTATATGGTAAGATAATTTTGAGTTGATTTTTATTTTATTTTATTTTATTTTATTTTATTTTTATTTTTTTGAGATGGAGTCTCGCTCTGTAGCCCAGGCTGGAGTGCAGTGGCGCAATATCGGTTCACTGCAAGCTCCGCCTCCCGTGTTCACATCCTGCCTCAGCCTCCCAAGTAGCTAGGACTACAGGCTCCCGCCACCGCGCCTGCCACCACACCCAGCTAATTTTTTATATTTTTAGAAGAGACGGGGTTTCACCATGTTAGCCAGGATGGTCTCGATCTCCCGACCTCGTGATCATCCGGCCTCAGCCTCCCAAAGTGCTGGGATTACAGGCGTGAGCCACCGCGCCCAGCGATTCATTCATTTTAAGGCAACAGTTACTTGCTAGTGGTAGTAGCCTTTTAGTCAGAATTTTCTCTAGATATTTTTCTTTGTTATCTTTAGGTACTTTGTCATGAGGTTAAAAAGTACAAAAGGTACTATGAAAATTATCTACAACTTAGTTTCTGATAGTTCCCATGAATTGTGCAATATTGCTATTTGGTAAATGTTCTGTGGCTCTGCTTGGAACATGTGGTGCTGTGTGAATGGAAACAGAATTTGAAAGCCAGCTGCCTGGATCGAATCCTTCTTTGCCATTTACTAGTTGTGCAACTTGGATTTCTCTGTGTTTCAGTTTCCTCATCTCTAAAAAGGAAATGACAATCATACCACACAGAGCTGTTATGAGGTTTCAATAAGTAAACACATTTAAACTACTTAGAAACAATGTCTGGAACATGTTAAATAGTATGCATTTACTAGTTTGCTGTTATTATATTACAAATTAATATTATCAGAAGTCAAGAAGTTTTACTGGAAATTATTCTTGGGGCAATAGGCAAAGGAAAGAATGTTAGTCACACTTCATTCAAATGTCACTAGCAGGAAAGGTTACCTGCTAACAATTGGGAAATTGCCAAATATTTGTTCCTTTGATGACACATGTAAGAAACCTGTAAGGCCATGTGGTCTCAGCAAGATAATTACCAGAACAATTGCCTTGGGTGTCAAAAGTCAATAATTCAAAATGGTGTCTCACAATTTAAAAATCTTCTGTGATCATTTGTAGTTGAGAGTTTCTTCCCTGCAGATTTAAGATGACCTAACTTAAAACCAACAAATATTACTTTCTCCTGCCAACTGAACTGTACTCAGAGTGTTAAAAGCCCCTACCATGTGAAATCAGTTTACTTTTATTAAGTTTTAGCAATGTAATCATTTCTTCAAAATGCTACATATTTTATACAGAGAGGATTATTTTACATGGCAAAAATGTAATTCCACTTCCTAAAAGTTTGCAGCCTATGAAGCATATATTACAAATCCTTACCATTCACTTATTTAATTTTGTTATTTTCTGATGCTCAGTGAAGTTGCATCTCAGATTACAAGACAGCCATTTCCTACAGGCTCTGTCGATCCTTTTGAAAAACATATAAATTCTGAGAAATAATTTCCACAGAGCAAAACAAAAAGCTACAGACATCACTTTCACAATGAGATAAATCCCATATGCTTTAATCTCTATAGCACATGGTTATTGTCTTAGTCCATTTTCTGCTGCTATAATACAATACCACAGACTAGGTAATTTAACAAGAACACAAGTTTATTTGGCTCATCGTTTTGGAGGCTGGGAAGTCCAAGAGCATGGCGCCAGCATCTAATGAGGGTCATCTCATGGTGAAAGTGTTTTTGTACATGGCAGAAGCCAGTGTACAAGATACAGGGAAGTGGGCTGAACTCATCCTCTTTATTAGGAACCCCCTTGAGCAATTACTAAATTATTCCCATGATAATGGTATTAATTCATTCATGAAGGCAGAGTCCTCATGCCCTATCAACTCTTAAAGGTTCAACCTCTCAACATTGTTACAATGGCAATTAAATTTCAACATGAGTTTTGAAAGAGACATTCAAACCATAGCAGTTGTTTATCAAGAAAAACTCTGTACCTAACAGTATTCAATAATTACTTATTAAACAAAGAGAACCTTGTTTTAAAAAATGTAAATAAATACATGTACTTCATATTTCTGCATTTTTATTCCTGAGACAATTTAACACAAAATTAAGTTTTATCAATTAGATGAAAAAAACACTATTTTTTTTCTTTTAAGTTTTCAGTTCAGGGGTACATGTACAGGATGTGCAAGCTTGTTACACAGGTAAATGTGTGTCATGGGGATTTGTTGTACAGATTATTTCATCACCCAGGTGTTAAGCCTAGTATCCATTAGTTATTTTTCCTGATCCTCTCCCTCCTCCCACCCTCCACCCTCCAACAGGCCTCAGTGTGTGTTGTTTCCCGCATGTGTCCATGTGTTCTCATCATTTAGCTCACATTTATAAGTGAGAACATGTGGTATTTGGCTTTCTGTTCCTGTGTCAGTGTGCCTCTAGCTCCATCCATGTCCCTGCAAAAGACATGATCTCATTCCTTTTCATGGCTGCATAGCATTTCACGGTGTATATGTACCACATTTTCTTTATCCAGTCTATCATTGATGGGCATTTAGGTTGATTTCATGTCTTTGCTATTTTGAATAGTGCTGCAGTGAATATATGCATGCACGTGTCTTTATAATAGAACAATTTATATTCCTTTGGGTATATACCCAGTAATGGGATTGCTGGATCAAATGGTATTTCTGTCTCTAGGTCTCTGAGGAATCTCTGCACTGTCTTCCACAATGGTTGAACTAATTTACCCTTCCACCAACAGGGAAAATTGCTCCTTTTTCTCCACAACCTTTCCAGCATCTGTTATTTTCTGACTTTTTAATGATAGCCATTCTGACTGGTGTGAGATAGTATCTCATTGTGGTTTTGATTTGCATTTCTCTAATGGTCAGTGATGTTGAGCATTTTTTTCATATAACTGTTGGCTGCATGTATATCTTCTTTTGAGAAGTGCCTGTTCATGTCCTTTGCCCACTTGTTAATCTGGTTAGTTGTTTTTTCATTCTAAATTTGTTTAAGTTCATTATAGATGCTGGATATTAGTCCTTTATCCGATGCATAGTTTGAAAAATTTTTTTCCCATTCTATAGGTTGTCTGTTTACTCTGTTGATAGCTTCTTTTGCTGTGCAGAAGCTCTTTAGTTCAATTAGATTCCATATGTCAATTTTTGCTTTTGTTGCAATTGCTTTTGGCGTCTTCATCATGACATCTTTGCCCATATCTATGTCCTGAATGGTATTGCCTAGGTTTTCTTCTAGGGTTTTTATGGTTTTGGGTTTTACATTTAAGTCTTTAATCTATTTTACGTTGATTTCTGTATATAGTGTAAGGAAGGGGTCCAGTTTCAATTTTCTGCATATGGCTAGCCAGTTCTCCAAGAACCATTTATTAAATAGGGAATTCTTTCTCCATTGCTTTTGTCACGTTTGTCGAAGATCACATAGTTGTAGGCATGTGGTCTTATTTCTGGGTTCTCTGTTCTGTTCCATTGGTTTGCGTGTCTGTTCTTATACCAGTACCATGCTGTTTTGGTTACTATAGCCCTGTAGTATAGTTTGAAGTCTGGTAGCATGATGCCTCCAGCTTTGCTCTTTTTGCTTAGGATTGCCTTGGCTACCCGGGCTCTTTTTTTGGTTCCATATGAATTAAAATAGTTTTTTTCTAGTTCTGTGAAGAATGTCAATGGTACCTTAATGGGAGTAGCATTGTATCTATAAATTTATTTGGGCAGTGTGTCCATTTTCACAATATTGATTCTTCCTTTCCATGAGCATGAAATGTTTTTCCATTTGTTTGTGTCATATCTGATTTCATTGAGCAGTGGTTTGTAGTTCTTCTTGTAAAGGTCCTTCACTTCCATTATTAGCTGTATTCCTAGATATTTTATTCATTTTGTGGCAGTTGTGAATGGAAGTCCATTCTTGATTTGGCTCTTGGCTTGACTGTTGGTGTACAGAAATGCTAGCAATTTTTACACATTGATTTTGTGTCCTAAGACTTTGCTGAAGTTGCTTATTAGCTTAAGAAGTGAAAAACACACTATTTATTTAAAAACTCCCACATAAAATGCTGATAATTATGTTGCTTGAAATATACAATTCAGAGTATTTTACTCTAAAATTTTGCTTTGCTAATATTTCCTAAAATAATCAAGCTTCTAAATTACAAAATGGTAGTCTGAAATATCATGAGACTTTTAATCAAATACAAATATCTATAAAAATATCACAAATTAATTTTTGTGTGCATAATATTTCTATATTAGTATAATTAACAAGATTCCATGAATATATTGTTTCTAATTTAAAGTGACAAGAATTCTATTGGAGATTAAGAAGTAGGTCAATCAATTGATTAGTAAATTCAGTCACTTTATCCTTATGGTATTTGAAGTAGCTAGTAAAATTCAACACAAGACAGTACCACTGCAGCCATGTAGTCTAATAGCCTTTGTTTAAAATGATGGGTATTTGAGCAGGTTGGGTAAATACACTGCTGTACTCCATAAGAACCAGAACTAAAAATAGTACAATATGATACCTTTGATAACTCCAAGTTTCTTTAAAACAACATCATGTTATATATACCAGAATGTGGACATAATTATTTTTGATAAGTAAATGTAGGATTCATTTGTAAGAGAACATGGTTAAATATTCATAACTATAATTGTACTTCCTGTAGTTAGTGGCTGTCTCAATATAGTCAAAAGGTTTATCTCAATTGATTTTATAATCTATTCTCCATAACTCTATCAGTAGGAGACCATTTCTCTTATAGAACCATGCCTGTGAGTTTCAAAGATCACATGAAAGTAACTCTCAGCTTTGTTAGATATTATCCTTGTCACGTAGCTGCTTTGTCTGAAAAGCACTTAGACTATAAAGTTTAAGGGAAGCACCATGTTTTATATTCTCATTGACCACTGATTGGCCAAGCACTGTTTACTGGACAGTTTATGTAAAAAGCACTGTGCCAGCTTAAGGAGGAACATAAAAATCTACAGTACAGCCTTGCCTACCTAGCTGGAAAGGTAAGTTAAATGCATGTGTACCAAGATGTCCTGGTTGATCCAAGCTGAGAGTGGACAGATAACAATTCTTCCCAATACTACACTAGTCTGCTTCAGGGTTTAATTTGCATGAGTATTTGTATTGGAAGGGCAGGGGACAGAAAGTTCTGGCTGGGTACAAAATCTAGATCTACTCACTATTTATCAGATATGTGTATCTCTGCATAAGTAATAATTATCTTCAATGCCAATGTCCTTATGTTTAACATGACAGTAACAATAGTATATATTTTATAAGATTATAGAGAGAATCAAATTAGATAACACATATAAAATGCTTAGCACAGTGCCTGATAATTAATAAGTGAACAACAAACGTTGGTTACGTGAGGAAGTAGATTCCCTAGTGTGAGTTTTCTCTTTAGGAGAGTGGTTAAGCCTGAAGCTAAATAAATTGCTTTCAGATAAACTTTGTGAGATTTGAGTTCCAAACAGTACTGCTTGGGAGCTAAGGACATAAAATCAGATTCAGGGCTTGGGAGGGAGCAAGCTTTGCCTTTCTGCTTGGAACACAGTGAGGCCTGAGGAGTTGTGATGACCTTTGGCACCACATGGCTTTACAGTTTGGAGAGCACCAGGAGAGAAGCAATATTCTCACAAGAGACACTGCTCCTAAGTGCCTTTTGGGAACCAAACATCAAGGTGGATGGGAGAGAATACAGGGAACTGGTCCTGAGCAGATGTGAGAAAACAAAAATTATCAGAAATGACTGGAGCTATTTATACAAAGAAAGGCAATGAACCTCATTTGTATACTAACAGGCTGGTAGGACCTGATGACATTTGCCTCATTCATATATAAACGCAATAAAAATATAAGGCAGCACATGCTAAGGGCAAATAAAGTAGACAAGATGAAAGTTCACTATGAAGTTCAGGGGAGGAAGAGATCAGTGTACGATAGAGCATTCAAAGCCAAAACATCAGCTGGCCTTTGCAGACTGGTGGAAGCCAAGTTGTTTATGGCAGGTATTTAAGTAGGAAAGACAGGTGAGCCAAGGTGTGGAATGAACGCATGCTTGGGGCTTTGGGGACGATAACTATTACAGGAGTAAGTGGGTGGTGTGTGCAAGGAAACAGTGGGGAAAAGATTAGAAAACTATTCTGGGATCATATTTGAATGGTGAAGGGACTTGGGTCCTGCAGGTGTTGGGGAACTACAGAAGAAAGATTTTGATTCACTGTAGGGAAACCTACAGTGAAACTAGTAACTGATAAAGTTAATCAGGCTTCACTTGTGGTACATAATAGGAGAGATGCACAGGAGTACGTGAAAATGGTGAAAAGCTCTTCCTAGATGAAGTGGGACAGCAATGAGATGTGATATTATACTGACATAACATTACTTACCATTTTCTTAAAAAGCATTTACAGGGGAAAAAAAAGAAACTAATTAAGAGAAGTATGGTCTTACATTACCCCTCAATTTCCATTCAGAATTTTCTGATGATTACTACTCTATGCTCCAATGGATATAGCTGTAGGTCACATCTTGCTTGTTTGTAAGTTGCACAAGCACTCTTCATGATACACTGAAATTCCCAGCATTAATCTAATACTCTGTCTCTGTCTGTCTCTGTCTCTCTCTTTCTCTCTCTAGGTTTAATTGAGATTGTGCTTTGGAAATATAACTGCACTCCTACAATTTTTTTAGGCATTTCAAACCCTGCATATTGATATATTTCTATATAATGGTAGTTGTGATAGAACAGTGTCATATAAAAATATAGTTTCCTCTCATTCAGAGTCCTTGAAATAAATTTTTTCAAATAGGTTGGTAAAGCGATTTAATGCTTTTGCCTGCTGCTAACCCAACTGAATGATACATGCCATTGGTTTACATCCTTTTTCCAATGTTTGCCTAGAAAAAAAATGTTATTCAACTTGAGCAATGACTAGGTTTTTCGAGGACATTCTTATAACTACACATACTCACTTGAGCTCTTCAGCAAGATTCTCAGTAAAAGTCCATCATGATGCAGTAGGGTTTCCAGAAGCAAATTCCAGTTACAACCTGGCTGGGATAAGAGCAGTTTCAATTGACCCTCGGCTTTCAGTCCTCCAGCTGATGGAGTCCTTTCAAAATGCAAGATAAAGATGGAGTAATGAAGTTAATTTATCTATGAAATTAATAGCCTTAAAGTACAGATGTAATGTTAACTCCTTTAAATGTCAATTCCTCCCAGATTACTCTGAAAATGCTTTCATGCTTACTTACTTTAGGGTTGCCTGGGGAAGGAATTACACTTAATCTCAACTAGCTAAAAGCAAATTAACATTTGGTACCTTGCCAAATTTAAAACTGATACAAAATACCCATGCCTATATTTCATGGAACTATGTCTGTTTTTGTTTCATGGAGAGAAGAAAAATTATTTATGCATTTTTTGAATGCATTCATTATTCACCAAATATATCAATGCCTACTATGTGCTATTAACTCCTTTCATTATTAATTGAAAGAAGTTCTGATGGGTTTCACTAGTTTATAATTTGCTATATAATGTGATTGCAGATGAAAAAAAATCAAAGCTTCTGTCAAGGGTGAACCGTAATCTAATTATTAATATGTAAAGGCTTACATCAACATTCAATTATCAGAACTGCTGCTATTACACTGTTACCTACTTGGGTAATCATTTCATCAAAGGGAAAGAATTCCGAGGTAAATACGCTTCTGCTTGAAAAATTATCAGTGTTGAACAGAAAATAGAAATCAGGTCTCTCACATCACCACTTTCATTTACCAATGAATCAGCAGGAGAGCAAAGGAACTGATAACATTATTTACTTTCCCCTTCTAAAATCTAGAAATCTAAAATTTAGATTGGCTAACAGTCGCAAAATGGGAAATCAACTTACAGGGAGAACAACAACAAAAAAGGCAGGAAATAGTTAAACTCAATCTGGTGACAGCCTTAAGGACTTGGAAATAGGGCAGCATGTGGAAGGGAAAGTGGACTGAGCAATCTAGAGGTGAGAATGGGAGCATCATATGCTTCAGGGTGGAAAGTAATGCACAGCAAAGGGTATCACTCAGAGTGGCAATTTGCAGCATTATCATCAGCAGATGTAATTTACTGTATGGTAAGCCATCCAGTTATCAGCACAGTCTAGACCAGTGGTTTTCAAAGCTTGGGCCCCAAACCAGCAGCATCAACATCACATCTTAATTCTCCAGCCTCATCCCATCAGAAATTCTGGGGTGGGGAGTAGGGGCGGGGAGCGGGGGACAGGGCAGAAATCTGTGTTTCAACAATCTTTCTCCAGGAGATTCTGTTGCATGCATGGTAAGGCTTGATGCATGTAGGTAGTGCTTTCTGAAGCACAGGCAGTAGGGTTAGGACCAATTAGCATCCTCTTTCCTGCCTCTGCCTTTGCGCAGATCCACCTTGGCTGCACCCACAATGGGATAAATGTTTGTGTTCCCCCTCCTCAAAATTAATATGTTGAAACCCTAATCCCAACATATCTGGCAATGGGGACTTTGAGAGATAACTGGGTTCATCAGAGTGGAGACTCCATGAATGGGATTACAGTCCTTCTAAGAAGAGGCTGGAGAGTTAGCCTGACCTCTTTCTGCATGAGGATACAAGAAGTTCACTATGGGAAACCTGGAAGAAGGCCTTCACTAGTATGCAACTGTGCTGTATCTCATCTTAGACTTTCAGCCTCCAGAACCATGAGAAATAAATGTTTGTTAAGCCACCCAGTCTATGGTATATTTGTTATAGCAGCCAGAGCTAAGATACCATCCATGCAATAAGCTCCCTATAACCTTTTATCTTTATCTTAATCCTACTTTTTCTTTAATTTGCAGCAAAAAATTCTTGATCCCTGTGAAGTCTTCATTAAAAATTTCTCTTCACAGTGGCAAGTTTACACATTTTAGCACTTTATTATTTCATCAACTAAAGTTTTATCTGTTCAATTCATGCAGATTCGAACTTTGTGAAGACACTTGCTTTATATCCCAAAGCTTCTACTAGTGAACTAAGCACATTTAAAGGCTTTCTAAATGTCAACTGATTGATTTTTCTGCTCATAAATGAGTAGGCAAACTTACAGAAAAAAAATGATGAGGACCCTTTGCCAAAAGGCTGGCTTAAACAAAAGTAAGAAGATTCAAAGACACAAAATGAAAAAGTCTCAAAGCACCTCCCCCTTGGCTTGGAATGGTGTTTGGAACATCTCTTAACCTTATGATGCACAAAATCCATCAGCTTGTGCTTGAATCTTGGGCCAACTCAGGCTTCCCATGTAAAACTCTGGTAACATATCTCAAATTGGAGTAACTCCTCAGGCAATTGGTGGGGCACTGTCAGCTAGGAAACCTCCTGCCTTGGGTGAGTGGTAAAGAGAGAAGAAGGGTGTTACTAAACTCTAGGGCCAGAGGAATCAAGTGCATCAGTTCTGAACATTCCAGGAGTTCTGAATTACTTTTGCAGATTAGTCTGGGTCTGGCTTTTGCAGTAGTTCCAAATGTGGTGCCAAAGGAAGAACTCACTAGGTGAGCCCTTTGGACTAAAAATCTAAAACAGATCCTCACAATGGCTGTCCCTACTTCCATCCTAAACCCTAAACACTGATTCTAGATGCTCCCTTGGGGTTCAATGGATGAAAAATGCTACTTGGTAGTAAGCTGTATATTAAAGTTGACTTGGGTTTTGAACATTTCCTACCTATATATCATGCTTGAGTTGAGTGCTAACTTAAGGATCCATTTAATGAACTGAAAGATCCCATTTGGCTGGAGTGTAGAAAGGAAAGGGAATATTTGAGAGATAGTCTGAAGAAGGAGCCAAGAGCTAGATTGAGGAGGGCCTTAATATCCCAAGGTGTGGATTTTAGGCCCATTGGAGAGTTTGAGGCAGAGGAGTTTCCTGATCTGGTTGCAGTGTGGTGAATGGATTGGAGGTGGTTAGTGTTTTCCTTAGCCCTTCAGTCATGGAATAAAATCATTTGAATGTCACTTTATACCACTGTATCTGAATACCTGGTTATAAATAAAATCTCTCATTTACCAGATGGAAAGCTGTTTGTTGACATGTACCTCAATTCTTGGATCTTTCAACTTATCACAGATTTTGAAATGTACAGTAGAATGACTCACTATGAGGAAAAATAAAATAGTACAAACATTCTTCAATCACCAAGCTCTGAGTAATAAATGCATTGAGGAATCTGTGTTGGGCATATGGAGAAGCATATGTTCCCTCAGCCTTTGAGCTGATGGAGCTGTGAAAGTGAGATTAGCCTTACAAAAAAATGACAGAAAGGGAAATTATATATATATATACACACACACACACACACACACACACGCACACACACACGTATGTATGTATCAAATATGCACATGTTGAATACCACCATAATACAAAGGGGGGAAAATGTTATAAATCCTATAGAAAATCATAGCTGCATTCAGGTATGTTTATGAAAATTCATCAATTAGTTCCTGTACTTTCTTCAATTTTTTGGTATGTACTCATGCTGCAACAGAATGTTTAAACAAAATCTTAGCTGTATCAGTCATACTGTCCTGACTTCCAACTTGATGTGAGGTAAGGCTTGGGCCAAGAGAAGGCTCTGCAGTAGGTTCACACTGGGATATGAGTAGCCTTATTGCTCAGGCCACATGACCATGGCGTATATTGTTCCTACCATTTATATATCATGCAGAAGCTGCAAGACTAGCAGAAAATTGGAATGGACTCCAAAATTCACAGCTTGGGAATGACACTCAGTGGTGCTGGAACACTGTCCCTCAAGACTTGATACTTACTTTTAACCAACAGCCATTATATGGTACTGTGGCCCCAACAGACAAACTACATAGGTCTGAGAGACAAGGGGTGAAAGTAGGAGCAGCCCCTCCCACCAAAGATTGTGATAATCCACTTGGCAAATCTGTGCTTTCTATCCCAATAACTATAAGCTCTGGAGGAGCAGAGGTTCTGGTTTCCATGGTGGGGTACGATGGGGGCATACACACCTCTACCAGGGGACCATTTAGGATCCCACTAAACCTAAAGTTATAGCTGCCATCTGGTCATTTTTGGCTCTCCATGCCAGCAGTCTATCAGGCAAAGAAAGGAATTACTATGCTGGTGAGGGTGAGTAACCCTATTTATCATGAGGAGCTGGGCTTGCTACTGCATAAGGGAAGCAGGGAGATGTATCTGTAACTGAAGAGATTCACCAGGGCATCTCTCAGTGCTTTCATGACTGGCAATTATCACATTCAGAAGACTTCAGTAACCAAGACTGATAAGGGAATAGTAACCAGGAGTTCAACACCTCAAGGATGAAGGTCTCAGTGACCCCACTGGGCAAATAACATAAATCAGCAGAGATGATGGCCAATCATGAGGGAAAGATGGAATAGGTGGTAGAAGAATGTAATAATAAATATCACTTGCAGATTCAGAAATATCTGCAGCAGGGGGTACTGTAGCCTGCCCTGCTAAGTCCATTGTCATTAAGCTTAAATAAATAAATAAATTGTAACCAGCTATGACCCTGAAGAATCAATGATAGAATTCAGGGAACCTAACACAGGGAATAAGCAGATCTCAGTGGTGTAAAGGGTAGGGCCATAGAAGACATTGTCAATGACCCCATGTATTAATCCGTTTTCACATTGCTCTAAAGAACTACCTGAGACTGGGTAATTTATAAAGGGGTTTAATTGACTCACAGTTTGCATGGCTGGGGAGGCCTCAGGAAACTTATAATCATGGCAGAAGGCGAAGAGAAAGCAAGGCACATCTTACATGGCAGCAATACTAATCTAGCACCTGAATCACTAAGACATTGGACAATACTGAATAACTCAGCCATCCTTTTGAGGAGCAGAAGTTACCTCCTTGGTGCCATTGACTATTATTGGTCCCTGTCTATAAGATATTGACCTGTTACGGGGAGTTCAGAAAAAGTCTCCCTAGCATCACATCCCCGACCCAGTGAGAAAGTGGTTCAATATTTTTTCCACTTTATCATACTTGAAGTAAGTCCTTTCAACATGTTTAGATAATTGATAAAACTTGCCACTCTCTGAAATATATAGCTCTTTACTAACAGCAGCTATGAATGATAGTTTAGTATTTATGTGATGAATGCCACTGAGGCACTTGAGCTCATGGAGTCCTCATGACCCTCCCATGAGAGTATCTCAGAAGTTAAGGGAAGAAGATGTTTCAAGATGGAGGAAGTAGACCATAGGACTACATGCAGTCTTCAAGAAGATTAATAAGATTGTATTGTAAGAAGATTAATAAGATTGTATTGTATTAATGTCTCAACATCCTCACCAAAATATAAACTGTTTCATATATGGGGAAACTGAACTGAATCACGCCTAGGCTAACTTTCCAAAATCATAAAACTCAACAAGTATGCAAACCAATGTGAAAACCTATAGCTGTTTCCTATCATCACATTGCTGGCTTCATTTCTATATTCTGAATTATGTAATATATTTAAGCCATGATAGAAAAGACATAAACCTTAAGATATCTAGGTCCATATGCTAAATACCTAGTTCAGTTGACATTTTCACTTTTTAAAATAACTGTTCCATAGACACTGACTTCCCTCTGAAAATCTTTTCATACTGCTTGTCCATCCACACTCTGGAACAGCCGTTTAAGATCTCTGGTGTTTAAATCTCTCATTACTTCTCCGCTGGCTATTGGCACTATGTCAACGCTTGGCACCTCATCAGAGCACAAGATCTCTAAGCTCTTTTCCTCAGTCCTGCAGAGCAGTTTTTCAGCAGCAGTTGGGAGACCAAAAACTGTTTTTGTCCTCCTCCCTAGATAATCTCTCCTAAGGATACTAGAAGTCACCTCCTCATTAAGACGGTGCTTCCCCTGCCTGGGCCTTATCACATAGATCAAATGTTCCTACCATTTAATATAGCACTTATGCAATACAATACTTTAATATAGCACTTAGGGGACACAATACCAGTTTGAATTTTTTAATTAATTCATTCAACTAATATTTATTGTTTAACTTGTATACGCTAACCATGGAGACATAACAGTAAGCAAAAAGCAGAAATTCCTTATTCTTATAGAATTTAGTGGAGGATACCTATATAGTTTAAGTGATCATAAATATAAAGATAAAATAACAATTATAAAAACTCATTGAAAGAAAAGCAAAAATGCTATTAGAAGTTGTAGTAAAAAGGAAGTTAACTAGTCTTTGGGGTTGATAAAAGGCTTCCCTGCAGAAGTCACATTTGAGCTGAGAGATGAAGATAAGCTGGCATTACCTATGTGAAGGAGAAAGACATTTTATTGAAAGGGAAAAGCATATGCAAAGATCCTGTGGCAGAAAGGAAGATGGCATAGGAAGAAAATGTAAATGGGTTAACGTGTGGAAAGCAGAATTCACAGAGTAGCGGGTATCAGAAGTGGGTTGAGAAGTGGGTAAGAGTCACATCTATGTAGATATTGTAGGCTATGCTAGTTTTTTGTACATACTTAAGGATAATGGTGAATTCATGGAAGGTAAGCCACAAGTATGCCATGATAAAATGTGAGTTTTGAAAATAGCTTTGGATTTGAGAAAACTCTTGCTACAGTTGGAGAATATTATAAATGGAAGTCAATATGTACACAGGAAAAATGCTAGTGGTCACTGGAGTAGTTAAGAGAGAGATGATGGTAGTTGGGAGTAAGGTGAAACTGGTACTATGGAGAGCAGATATTAGAAGTTAAAATTAATGAGACTTAGTAATGGATTTGGTATGTAGGAGAGAAAAAAGGAGGTGTCCAATTGCCTTCTAAGTCTCTGGCTTCTAAAATTGGATGGCTGTACCATTAGCTAAGACAGGGAATAGTAGAAGAGGATCTGTTTGGAGGGGAATATCCTAAGTCCAGTTTTGGTCATGGTGAGTTCGAGATGTCTTTATGATTTCCAGGTGTAAATTTCAAGAAGGTAGTCATGTATGGTTGGTACCCATATATTATGGATCTGTAGTCTTAGAAGAGATTAAAATTAATGGTATGGATTTGGGGGGCACACAAGGAGTACAGGAAACATAGAATGTTATCATCATCATGAAAAAAGGTTACAGTATAGAATACTAACAATGTTCAATATTTAATTGCCAGGTTAAAGTAGATGAACCTGCAAAGGAAACAGAAAAGCAGCAACAGGAAAGAAAGAAGACAAAAGTGGGTAAATATCTCCAGAGGAAATCAAGAGAATACGTCAAAATGGAGGGAGTAGACAACGGTATCTTATACTGTGGTCAAGTAGGCAAATACAATTGATTTCTTCACCAACATGTGACAATATGAGGAAAGGGACTTTATCTCAAATGTCATTGCCTGCCTCTTTCTTCACCATTGACACCTAGCATAATGCCTTACATGGAGAACATTTTTTGAATGCATTTATTGAAGGAATGATTAAACACATCTTTCTAAACTAAATAAAAGGAAAGACCCACATAGCATGTAATATGAATATAATGAAACCAAAGATAGCTTAATATGTTTAGGAGGAAAATATATGTATATAAATACAAATCAGGATTACATTGAATAGAAGCATAGTAGAAACAAAAAGCCCAGTGGAAAGAAATATATACAGCTCAAAATGGACTGGCCATGAATCAAAGCATCATGTTGTCACCATAAAAGAAAATTAGTAATTAAAATGAATGGACTGTTTACTCACACTGATTATACTTCTTGGACTCAGTGTACAGTTATGACCTACTTAGCTAAGGAAGACCTGAAAATGCTTTTTTAAATCACATGAAGAGGAAAGTTTAGAAAATGATAAAAGGCATTATAATGCAACATATTATAATTGACTAGGACAGCATTCTTTCTTGAACATTTCTATGAATGAACAATATGGTGTCTGTATTAACCTTGAGATTAATACATTTTCCACATGTCTTAGTTTAATCTAGTATGAAACTGATTATCCTTTCTAAATCAACTCATGTTATTAGCCTATACCACTGCTAGGGACAATGAATATAGTACATTTTACTTACTGCTTTGAAAATATATTTATTTTCCCTAAAATAAACTCTTCTAAACTCTATTCCCAGGGTTCTAGGAGAATATGAAAAATTGTGCTTTTATCCATTTCATAGTTTTCTCTAGTAAGATTACAGACAAATTTATGGTCCATACTGCTATTTGTACATTTTTAATTCTATTTGTATTCTGAATTTCATGTCCTTTTTGTTTCTTTCCTTCTCACCCACTTTTAATTAATTATCTTAGTTTATTTAATTATTGCTAAAAGCTGACTTAAATTCTTTCTGAAACAATGTGCAGGTACAAATAAGTAAGCAAATAGATGAATAAATTACTAAGTTCCTTCATGATATTAACTATTTCAGTCACCTCTCCTCTCAGCCTTCCCCTTTACCAAAACATAGGCCTAATATATTTTTTGTTTGTCATCATCCAACTCCTGTATTTCCTTGAACAGTTCATTTTAGTCGCTAAAGTGAAGAATAGAGTTTTGAAGGATAATTTGGGGGTGAAAGACTCATACAGACAGCTGTTACAGGTGAGGGAAATGAATGGAAAGGTGAGATTTTTAAGGTCATATAATGGTGGTCTAGGAATCTCCATTGTAATGTCTGATAAATATAAATCAGTAACTTTAGTTATTTTAAAATTGCTTTTATTGCTGCCCTGGGTTCCTCTGATAGTAGGGTGCTCTGAGCACACTGGATTATAAATCACATGGATCATGTCTTTCTAAGCAGATTATATGGACTTAGTTGAAAATATGAAACCTAATGGGCAGGGGGGATATCGGCGAGAGTCCTCCTAACACACCTTGCATGGAGAATTTAGAAAGACAAAGGAGAGAACCAAAGGTATTCCAAGAAAGGAAACTGCATAAACAAAGGCCTGACGCTGAGAATAAGCAATGAATTCAATATTAAAAATATGGAATAACTAAGTCTTAAAGACACATGAGGAGACTGACTTAACTGGAGCAGAGAAAACTCTCCAGGAAATAAGCCAGAAAACTCTCCAACAAGTAAGCCAGGAGTGACAGTGTGGGTGAAGCAGAAGCTACTACAGGTTTCTGAATGAGAGAGAGATATAATGAAAACAGTCTTTTAAGCATGTTAAATAATAGTAAAATGGACTAAGGTTGTAATAATGGGGTGGAGAGAAAGGGTGATTCTAAGAGAATTTTGGAAGAAGAATGAACTAAACACAATAATAAACTAGGACTAGAGGAAGAAAAGGCTCAACATGGAAATCATGATCAAGATTCTATTTTGGAAGCATGTAGCAACATTGTTCTTCATAATAGAAAAGAGTCCCTGCATGAAGGACAAGGGAAGAGGGGAAAGAAGGATCATTTGAAGACATCGTATTGAATGAAAGTGGGTATTTAAGAAATAAGAAGAGCTGGACACATACTGTTGGGGTATAGGTAATCACTCAAAGCTATAGACGCAGAACTGGAAATCATCTGTATAGAGGTTACAAGTTAAGCCATGTGAATAAAAGAGAAATCAAAGAAAATAGATTTTCTTTTTGCTTTTCAAAAAATGTATTCACAAGCCGGGTGCAGTGGGTCATGCCTGTAATCCCAGAGCTTTGGGAGGCCAAGGTGGGCAGATCACTTGAGGTCAGGAGCTCGAGACCAGCCTGGCCAACATGGTGAAACCCCGTCTCTACTAAAAACACAAAAAATTAGCTGGGCGTGGTGGCACATGCCTGTAATCCCAGCTACTTGGGAGGTTGAGGCAGGAGAAACACTTGAACCTGGGAGGCAGAGGTTGCAGTGATCCAAGATCGTGCCACTGGACTCTAGCCTGGGCAACAGAGTGAAACTCCATCTCAAAAAAAGAGTATTCATAATTAATAAAATTAAATTACAATCACTATAAAAACTTTGGAAAATATAGACAACTATGTAGATGAAAATTAAAATTGCTTGCAATCCTACCACCCAGAGATAAAAACTATAAACCCACCACTATATATCCTTTCAATATTTATTTTTCTATATGTACTTTTTTTTGTGCTCTAAATATGGTAGTATAGCATAGTTCAACACTTCCTAATGATGTCCCACCTTCCAATAATTGTTAATTCCCTGCAAAACAAGAGTTCTCTCACCCATCAAGTTTGGGGAATCTGCATACTAGATCACTCCTTCGAGACTGTTTTAGTCCATTTTGTGCTGCCATAAAAGAATAACACAGACTGGGTAATTTACAAAGAAGAAAAAGTTATTTCTCACAGTTCTGGAGGCTGGGAAGTTCAAGATCAAGGCACAAGCATCTGGTGAGGCCATCTTGCTGCATCCTCACATGGCAGAAGAAGGGCAAGATAAAATGAACCCATTCCTGTAAGCCCTTTTTATGGTAATCTTAATCCATTTAAGACGGAAAGACCCACTTGATACAACTAACTTCCATTAGACCCCACCACCCAACACAATTGCATTGGGGATTATATTTCCAACAATGAATTTTGGAGGATACATTCAGACCATAGCAGAGCTAAACACTACATACTAGCACGTCAGAGTCCCTACAAAGTTAAATCACAAAAAAGACCTTACATAATTAATAACTGACAATCTTATTTGTGCAGTAGAATGATTTTTCATGTACACCTGTTAACATCATACTGAACTGCTCTTCCCTTTGAAAGGGGGGGCGGGTGTGGTTGTCAAGAGCTTAAGCTTTAGAATAGAACAGGTCTGGGTTCAGAGCCTGGCCTCCAATTTTGTTCTCTCCAGAATGTTGCTGCCTATACAACACTTTGCTCTCCATAAAAGAAGCACCCGAGTACTTACCTTACAGAACTAGTGTGAGGTTTTAAAAAGATAATGTATGTAAAGCACTTAGCACTGTGTCTGGTACACACTTATCACTCTGAAAACTGGGTTGGCTTTGGTAATTTCATAATTACTAACCTCAATTTTCCCCCTAACTTATCTACCACAATTATTTCCCTATGTAATTATTTTTCAAAACCCAGCCCTTTAATCACTCCACAGTAGTCTATTATGCCACTATCCCATACTGAATTGTTTAATGCTACAATGTAGAACATTTATTTCCATTTTTTTCTCTTACAAATAATGCACCGATGGATATCTTCATATATAAAACTTTGTCAGCCTCTCTGATTAATTGCTTATAGTTGATTCCTAGAAACAGAATTGTTAGATAAAAGAGCAAAAATATTTTTAAGTTTTTAATACGTATTACTAAACTGCCCTCATGAATTTGCAAAAAATTTCATTTCCACTATGAGCTGAATAGTCGTCCCCATGTTCTAGTCTTTGTGTTAGGATAATAATGGAGACTGGTTGCTAAACAGAACAGAAAGAAAAGAAATGTGCATTTTTGCTTGCTGTAGATATAGAAAAGAGAAAGAAGTTAATATAAGAATTAGTGTTTGAAAGATAAGCCCATTTCCATGCTGATTTCTAGGACTCTAGCTGGGTTGATCCAAGCAAGCTTGGAAGTGGAAATCTTACAGAGTTATGCCTAAAAGAGAATAACTCCAGTGGTTCCAGATATAAGACAAAAGTGGGCAGTAAAATAGGTTAAAGCAAATGTGATAATAACATGGAGAACAGATATGTTTATAAACTTAGGAACTCATCAAATGACACAGCTTGTTTGCTTGACTCACACTGTAAGAGATCCAGTCGTTTGTTACTTTTGCAACAATGAGTATTAAGGAGTTAGCTATTTAATTCCTAATGAAATAAAATATATTTATGGGCAAGATGGCAAGATATATTTACACACAAGATGACAGAGCATTGAGACTATTCCATTTCTAGGACTCAATCATAAGGAATTAATCAGAAATGCAGACAAAGTTTTACATGTAAATGAAGTAATAACAATAAATTGAGGTCCTTGAAGATGGGGTCTATGTCTCATTAATGTTGGATTTTTCATTACTCATATGGAAATAGGCACACATGAGGCAAACAGTGTAAGTTTGTTGTGTCTATGGAAACTTCTGTATATGAGGTTTTCACACCCTCTATTTATGGGTGACAATCTTGTTCCTCAAGAGAGAGATATAGTCAGCTTAGACGGTAAAATAGCTGATAGTGTATTTCCAAGATGAATCAAGAATGTATGGGGATTAACAATATCTCCTTTAGCTGTACATGATATTTTTATTCTCAGATACCAAGGAAAGGTACTTTCCAATGTTATATTTAGCAAGAAATCAAACTGCCGTCTCACATAATGCCACAAAATGCCATCAGATTACTCTGGAAGCACATTTCGTACTTTAAATGATTTTTCTTGTTTTTAAGTGCTGCTAATTAAATAATAAAAGTGAAAGATCCTACTTATAATTTAAAAAGTTAACTTCTCTCTCAACTTCTACCTAAGGCTCTGAGTTAGTTACATGTCTATGTTTGATAATTAGCTTGAGAACTGTCAAATCCCCAGTCATAGATCAAGAAAGACACGTTTTAAAACTAAATTCCAAAAATTTACAGTTTTCCATTACATCGCTAAAGCTATAAGCTAGTAAAATAATTATGAGGCCCATGCCTTTGATTCTTGAGCTAAAAAAAGAGAAATAATACTCTTTACTTACCTGCCAATTGTGAAAAGCTGTAAGTTCTTTTTGTAAGGTATAAGTTCATTTACATCCATAGATAAAAATTTCTATTAAATTTTAAAAGGAATCATAGAATTATAGATAGTATGGCATTTAGAGGCTCTCACCTGAGTAAAGAAGGGTAGAAATGTGATATGCAAGAAACCCAATATAAAGGTTGCTTAAAAAATGATTTTAAGGAATCTGAGGCAGACTCAACCAGGCCATGCTGAAAAGTCCTAGGGAAATACAAATAATTAGTTTAGAATATACAGGAAACATTAACTATGACCATTGAAATAACTTTTGATTTTTATTTGTGATTCAGTTAATGATTTTTTGTTTGTTTGTTTCTTTGTTTGGAGACAGAGTCTTGCTCTGTCGCCCAGTCTGGAGTGTAGTGGTATGATTCTGGTTTACTGCAACCTCCACCTCCCAGGGTCAAGCGATTCTGCTGTTTCAGCCTCCCTAGTAGCTGGGGTTACAGGCACACGCTGCCACGGGTGGCTGATTTTTTTTTTTTTTTTTGGATTTTAGTGGAGATGGGGTTTCAACATGTTGCCCAGGCTGGTCCTGAACTCCTGAGCTCAAGCAATCTGCCTGCCTTGGCTTCCCAAAGTGCTGGGATTACAGGTGTGAGCCACTGTGCCCGGCTCAGTTACAGATTTTTACACAAAATGGTATCGTGCTAGAATGGACAATGCCCCCACTTCATCCGCTTGGGATTTATGTTAATAGGTGGCTCAGGGGCCAGGTGGGCAAGTCAGCACAACCATGAAAAACCACAAGTTGAGACTTAGAATTTTTACGAACCTGTAGAAAACAATCTTTACACTTGGGGAAGGTGTAACAATACCATTATCATTTAATTTTAAAAAATCTCATGTTATACAATTTGTCATGACAAAAGGATAAAGAATAGTACAATGAATATTACTTATGTTTCCCATGAGTAGTATTTTTAGGTCCCATTGTTATTTTCTTCAACCTGGATCCAATAAATGCTGGTATTTGCTTCATTAATGTAAAAATTTTAGCATGATGGTACCTCTTTTTAATCTTTAAAGTGATTTATAAATATTAAATAATTAATTAGAATTTATAATTAATTTTGTATGCTCCTAAGGGTCTAGAGAGGGCTTATAAAGAAGAATTTAATTGTAAAATACATAATTATAATTTCAAAATTAAAACAATGTAACCCGAATATCTGATCTTTGGCTATCAACAGTTACTGTAACATTTTTCTAGATTGGCTCAAATTCAACTCTAAACCTTGACACAATAGAAAAGGATTTGTTACATAAAATCTTTAGCAGATAACTTGGCTAGTAAAAAATGTATAACAACAGGAGATTATATTTTCCTACACAGAGTTAAGAGTAATGACTGGGAACGCTTTTGAAATGGAATTTTTGAGGTAGTACCATCTCTCTTTATATACAGTACAGGAGCAATAGTGTCTTTTGATATCCAGAACATAATTCCACTTTGAAAATCCACCTTTATCTTTTCACTCCACATCTTGCTTCTTGTATCCTCATGTTTTTTCAAATTTGACCCTTCTCTCCCCTGGTTGTCTTGCTAAATAGAACATTTTCTAATTAAATAGACTTGGACATTTTTTAGACTTTAGTATATCATCTCTTCTTTAAAAGGCTTTTTTTCTCACTAAATCTCAGATCGAAACAGAAATTCCTTAAATAGGCTTCAAAGTCAGGCTGTAATATTTCCATCCCATGTATTCCACTATGTGAGCTACAGAAGTAGGCAGAAGCCAGACCAGGTACCAGGATATGTTTTTCTAAGGAGTTTGGACTTAGTACTGGCAATAAAGAATCATTGAAGAGTGTATAACATGGGATTAACACTAGCAGTTTTACATCCTAGAAAAATCACTTTAGCAGTAGTGAGGAGAGCAGACTGGAAAGAGTCAGTCAGGAGAGAGGGAGATAATGAAGGCAATATTGTAGTAGACAGGTCAGAGAGGATAAGACACTGAACCAAGGTAAGAGATAGGAGATAGTAAGTAGCAGACAAATATAAAACATGTTAAATTCACAGAATGAACAATATTCATCTCTTAATGACATGGAGTTGATGATGGCATGAGTGGGAAGATAGAAGGAGAAAATTGAGGAAAACAAAGAAGCTTAGGATACGTTGCAAGTATTTTATAGTTTTAGATATGTTAAGGGGGCTACAGACATCTGAAGTACATCCAAGGCATCCAATAGTAATTTGGATTTACTGATACAGCACATACAAGAGCTGTCTGGTTTGAAGATATCAATGTGGAAGTCATCAACATAATGGTATAGCCATAGCAATGGATGAATTCACACTACCCCCCAACCCCCTGCCAAGAAAAAAGGAACGTAAGATGTAAAGATAGTCAAAGATAAAACTCTGGAACATACCCACACTTAAAGGGTGAGGCCAGAAAAAGAAACATTCAAGCAAAACCAAGAAGAAACAATCAGAGAAGTAGGCCAAGACACAGGAGAAAGTGGTGTTAGAGAAGCCAAAAGAAGAGAAAATGACTGAATCCACCGGAGTTAGCAATCAGGTATGTATGGAGGACCCTGCCCATGTTGTTAGCTTAGCATGCTGAGGGTAGAAGTCCAGTTGCAGTGCACTGAGTGAGTGGTAGGTATAAAAGTAGACAATGAATGAAAACTGTTTTGAGAGGGAAACATAATAGTAATGGAGAAACATTTTTTAATATAGGAGATGTTTGGGGGAAGGGGCCACAAGATAAGATAGAAAGGATATTTAAAAGGCCATTAGTAGGAGGTAAATGCAATCAAGAGGTCAGGTAAAAAGATTTACTTTAATTGGGAAAAGAGACATATTGATCAGAGAGTAATCAAAGGATGCAGAGGTGAGTGGGGAGAATAATTATTAAGAACGGAAATGAGAAGTTAAAGTGCATTCAAGATGGTGTGGATTTTCTTAGAGAAGTACAGGGACAAGGCCATCTGCTAACAAACAGATGGGGCAAGACCAAGTGGGGAAGGATGAAAAAAGGAGTTACCCAAGATTGGACAAAGAGTGGAATTGCCAAAAGGTATAAAAGGAGAGGTAGGTGATATTCTCTAAAAGTGTACCAGAGTCCGGATACAGCCCAAGAAAGTGAGGGTATGAGGAGCACCATGCCACTGCAAGAGAGCTAGGAAAGGGACGGTGCTGGTACAATGTGACAGCAGATGCAGCAAGTGGCCTGGAGAGAAAGGCAGTCTCAAAGGAAGAGAAAGACTCAGAGAAAAGGATGGGACAAGACATGGAAGTCTTAATGAGAAAGCAGGAGGGACTGGAGAATGTGGACAAAGATACTACATATCTTTGTAGCCTTTCGCATAGCCTATGCCTATTTTCCCTCACACTTCTTTGATCTCTTTGCATAAAATCTCTATTTGTCTCGTTATCTGAGGGCCACCTCATTTCTCTAAGAATGAATACCTTACCTAGATGACTTCTCTGTCATGTTCAAGTAGCTCCATAGATTGCTCTACCTCTGAAGCTTCTCTACTAAGTCTTCTCTGACTACCCTTTCTAAAATATATCCCCTTTCACAACCTCATCCCCCCTCTATGCCCTAATTTTGGTTTGTTTCTTTATAGGATTTAACTCTACCTCCAATCCCTTTCCATTTACTTCTTTATCTGCTCCATACCCCAAGGGTAAGGTCATCAAAGGTTATATTAGAAGTAGTGCATGGGCACATGCAGGAACCGGAGCCATACAGCCTGGGCTTATATCCTGAATATGCTTTTATTAACAGGCAATGCTGGTGGCAGTATATTTAGCCTTAGTTTTCTCATTTGTAAAATGGGAATTAAAATAGTAAATCACCTCACAGAGACAGTATGAAGATTAAGTGGAATAATGTATTTAAAGGATTTAGCAAAGTGCCTTGTACACAATAAGTGCTCAATATACGTAAGATATCATTATAAGATAACAACAGTTAGAAATTGTCCTTAAAAAAGTCTATGGCCATTTCAAAACTGACATGAAATTCCTGATAGTCTAAATGGTTGCCTAGCTACAGTTTTATTCTCATGACTAGACAAAATAATGGAGGGTCTAAAAATAATGGCATGGTTATTTAGTACACAAATTTCTTAGATGACAAACCCTTGGCAATATGGTATTTATCTGAGCATTTCTGCCAGTACCTAAACTGTTTTACTCCACTGACAGTTTCTCAGTCATACTGGTTATAGTAAGGTTATTTGGCTATAAGAGATATTATGGCAGATGTTTATGGTCTCAAAGGGAGTGAGATCTGTATGAGCATTTAATTCCACAGCAAGATCCCAAATTAGTTTCATTATTCTAGAGAGTATAACAGGGTGAAAATTGGCCCACAAGCCTCAATGGGAGAATGAAATTATGAGCTAGCTATTAGATAACCTCTAATGATGTTCTGGTATACAGTTAAAAGAGAGGATGCTCTAAATAATTCATAGTGGAGAGTAAAATACAATTGTATGAGCCATAGGATTATATTTTCCACAAGACATAAAAGAATTTTGATACAGCAAATTTAAATACTTTCTTAAAAATAAATGTCTATAAGTTTGAAGCAGGTACGTTTCTTCACATTCCCAAATGAACACACTGTAAAGATGACTTTGCTTCAGGGGAAAAGAGTGAATTTGGGAAAATTCCTTGCCTTTGCCCTTCCTCCAACCTCAACCAGCCATGCCCCTTCCTTGCGTTAGCATCATACTGCCTCTGTGCTGACCACACCAGCACTCTGTCCTAGATTCACTCTTTCTGGGTTCTCTGATCTACACCTATGTTGCCGGCATTCCTTTTCTCTTTAACAAAACTGATCAGTTCTTTGGGCGTATGTAGCCAGATGCTGAAAGAAGATAAAAACCAACGCACATCAAAAGTGAGAACAACTGATGAGCTAAAAAGAGTTAGCTGGGTTTTATGCTTCTCTTGTGTCATGTTGCTTTTGGCTGCCCTCCCAGGAGAAACGGGTCTCATAATATGATGTTAATGGAATAAACCTCCATGACTAAATTAAGGTAGCCCAAGGATGTAAGCTCTATGCAAGTGGAGGGTCAGGTTAGACTTCTTGAGTCATCTGTGCCTGCCATGGTGCCTGGGCCATGGGAGGCGTTCAGTAAATAACACCAAGAGAAGATCACAACCTTAGAAAAGGCAGAATTAGTGTGAAACTGAATGACTAAGATAGCCCTGAAAAGCTTGAGATAATTGAGGACATGTGAACATTTCTGGTGGCCCTAGAATCACAGACAACTACCTATGAATACCAAATTCAAGATTTTAAACAGAATTCTAAGTAGCTGCTTTGCTTTCAAAAACCGGCGTTATACCTGAGACTATAAGTTGTTGCCTAAATGTCATTAAGTAACATTTAAGTGCCTTGAATTTCTCATGATGAAAATAACTCTTTGAGGTTAGCAAATGATAATTTGAGGTTAGAGAATAACTGGCCCATGATAGATACATGGTAAATACATGGTAAAAGAAAGAAAGAATGAATAAAAGGTATTACCAGACCTTGCTTAGTTAAAAGGAGGATGAGTTTTAAGGGCCATCTGTGAAGAGCAATTGTGGGTGGTAGACAGCCAAAGGGCAGGTTGAGAACAGGACATGAGGTGGAGAGAGAGAAAGACTGGACCTCAGGGTACAGCAGGAACCAGCCAGTCGAATATTCTGGGAGCAGCCCTCTCTAAATTTAATGACTGGCTCTTTTGGGGTATTTTAACCTTATTAGGATGATACATAAAGCTGTTTAATTTTGTGTTTTTTTAAAAAATGAGATTTCCCTTTAAAAATAATGTTTACAGGAAGGTGGATAAAGGGAGTCACTGAACCTAAACAAAATGGCTAAGACAAGAAACTTCACTTTCTGGAAAATTTGGCATTCTGCCAGATACCTTTTTTTTTTTTAAATCATTTAAAATATGTTTAAATTTCCATTCAGTCTATATTCATTTTCACAACTTTATTGAGAGGTATAATTCATATATCACAAGACTTACCCATTTAAAGTATACAATTAGATGGTTTATACTATATTCATGGAGCTGCATAACCTTCATAAGTATCTAATTTTAGAATATTTTATTCCCAAACGAAACCCTGTATCCATTAGCCGTCACTCCCCATTCCCTCCTCCCCTCAACTTCTGGTAACCACTGATCTACTCTCTGTCTCTACAGATTTGCCTATTCTGGACATTTCTAATAAATAGAATCAAACAATATGTGGGCTCTTGTGTCTGGCTTTCTTCACTTAGCATGTTTTTGAGGTTCATCTCTGTGGCAGCACATATCAGCACTTTATTCCTCTTTATTGCTGAATAATGTTCCACTGTACGGATATGCCACATTGTATGTATCCATTCACTAGTTGATGGACATTTGGCTGCTTTATCATTGTGTTATTTTGAAAAATGCTGCTACACAAATTTTTGTATGGACATAACATTTTGAACACTCCTACACAAATTTTTGTGTGGACATAAAAATTGCTGGGCCATATGACCATATGCTCAACATTTCACATAAGCATATTCTACACTTAACATTTTGAGGACCTGCCTATTTTCCAAGGTGTGCCAGGCACTCCTGAGGTAAAGCAAAGGCCTATTTTATTTTCAGAGAGACAGTGAAATAGTTTCTTTTTAAACAAAGGGTAAGGCCATAACCTCGAAAGGCCTAACATTAGTTTGAAACAGAACTGTAAACAGAGCATTGGAATTTGGTGACTAAAAAGCCTTATGAGTGACAATAAATGGACCCCAAGATGAGGCTGCTATTCTTTGGCTTAGTGATCTACCTTCAGGTATATTTCTGATGACCCTATCCTCTGCATGGCTTGTTGGCAGTTGTATTGAAATCCCACACTTCCATCTTATTAAATGTTGAAATAGCCAGCTTTCAAAAAGTTTCTACTATTAGAAGTTTTGATATAAAACATCAAAACATTCAGGTAAATATAGATAGAGACATTAGATATATATATGAAATTTATTATCTAATTCTACTTTTTATTATAGATTTAGGGAGGGCAATATTATTTTAATATAAAATAGAAAATATCATCAGCTTTTCTTAAATTACTTGTGGCAGATATTACATTTTGCTCATTGTTTTATCCCTTGTCTTTCATCAGAGGGGCTAGAGAGGCAGCAACATTTGTCGAATTGAAACTGAATTGCATTTACCCAAAATTCTAGTAATTAATTTTTAACCTGCTACACATGAACTAAAACTAAAGTCTACTCATCCAAAATGCAACATATGAAACCACTGTGTGGGGATGTGTATGAACATGTATATGAATATGCTTCTGAACCTGCAGTTTAACTGCCTTTATGAAACAAATATAAGTGATAAGCACTTTGGAAAATACATGGTGAATATTTTCTGTTTCAGCATGTTCCTTTCCCTGGAGAACAAAGTTGAAGTACTCCTTTCACAACATTCTAACAGAAATCTATAAAGGCAAGCTAAAACAGAACGCGTATTTTTGCAAACAGGTTTCATTCTTCCTGAAAAGACTTTAAAATCATGTATTCCTGTCCAGGGATTTCGTGGTCCTAAGCTAAGTTCAGAAAGGAAAACACATTCAGTTTATCTGCCAGAACTGCTTGAAATAAAGGCAGTCACCTTCTAAAAGGGCATATCACATAGAGTGACAAATGTCAGGTACAGTTTATAAAAATTCAATACTATTAACATCTGATTGCTACTTTTCACCAATTCCTCAAAGAATGTGGTTTAATTTTTTAATGTGAGATTCACAATTTTTTCTAATATGCTAATAGTATGACAGATTCATATCTTGGATGTGTAAAAGCTCAATAAGTCAGCAGAGTTCTTGCAAGACACAATATATTTTTCCCTAATTGGCAAAGAACATGCTGCTCTGTATATTTCATTTGCCAATACAAAGCAAAGTATATTTCAAAGATTAGATGTATAGTCTAGGATAATAATCATGACATTTAAGTAAACATAAATGGATAAAACTTCTGAAATTTTTTGAACTGAGAAATATTTTAAAAGAATTAAAGTATATCTAAATTTTTGTTGATGCTTCAAAGCAATATAGTTATCTATGTTTTATATTAAGAAAAACCAGAGGCAGTGCTTAGTGTAAAATGTTCTGTAATCCTGGCTGAAATTAGCAATTTAAATTTGCTGAATGAGGCTACAGTGCAATATCTAATGCACAAATCATAGAGATTTGAGTACTTGCATAGTTGTTAAAAATGTATCAAAAAGCCATAGGTTAACAATAATGAATGTATGTTACATTATTATTAAAATATGCAATCTTTGGTAATAATTTATTTGTTTTACAAATGCATTGGGGGGCTAAAATTTGTCAATTCATCTGTGACAAAGCATGAAATTCAATATTGCTCACCATGAGCAATCCATGAAATTTGTCAACTTTGTTCCCGATTTTCACAGGGCCTTCCTCTTAGATGAAATGACCAATTGAACTGAGAGCACAGCAATTTTTTCATCTATGGTAAATCAGTTTAGTTTCCTAGGATTTATTATGGGCTTCAGACTTGAGCTTTTTATGATTATGAACCATTATGTACATAATATCAATCGTATGGTGATTTATCTTACTGTTTCTTCCCCTTTCTGAAAGAATGCTCCATTTCTAAAAGTAGCTCTCAACTTGGGTTGCTAGAAGGAACACTCTGTAAACAAGGGGTTTATTGAAAGTCAGAGTAGGTGAAGCTGAAATAAAAGCTGTTAATTCTCTTAGAATATCTAATACAAATGTGTCAAAATGTATTAAAAATTAAGATTTGTATGTCGCTTTTACCAGAATGTTATGCAGAGAAACACTTGACCTAATTTATCCTTAGAAATAGACATATGTGAAATTTTTACTACCCATGAAGATATAGTTAGTTAAAAAATAAAAGTGACAATTTTGGAGGAGGATATAAACAAAATGGTATTAATATTTTATTATAAGATGTATTCTAACCTCCTCTATAACATTACAGATTTGAATTGAATTAACCAGAAATCAAAAGTAATTCCACACTTCTAGATTTTTCTAAATCTTATTTGTTGAGCTAAGTAAAATATTTCCACATGTTAAAAATGTAATTATTATTTCTATTTCCATTTGCCATTGCTAGTTGAGTTATATCTCAAATATAGTTTTCTTTTTCATAGAGTATCAAAAAATCACTGCGATAACCAGGCCATCAATATAATTTGATCATTTGAACAACCCAAATAGTGAAGCTACAAATGTTCCTGATTGTATTAGAACTTTATCAGCTGAATGGGATTGACCAATAGAGACATAACACATTTTCGGGCACTGAATTGCATTGAGAATTACGAAACTCTGTTGGTTGATGTTAGTTTTATAAAATGGCCTAGTTCACAGTATCAAAAATGCACTTCAAAAGATGTCTACTTGTAACTTCACATAATTCCATAAGTGTTATGAAAATAACTTTGTTAATCACATTATTATATATCATAATAGCTAAAAGGAAAATACATTTGATACTTACTTATATAATTCTGTTAATGGTGAAGTCAAAATGACTAATGTCGTAAACAGATTATTACAATGGGTGTGAATTTTAAAAATTTTATCATCTGTATGCTGATGAGGATTCAAAAGTTTCTGTACAGATGTACAAACTGACCATAACATGTTCTCAGTGCATATCAAAATTGTTGTGACATCAAGTCTGTTGGAAAGAAAGAAAAGAAAATTATGTTAAACAAAATAATGTTTCTGCTTGGTAGGCACTTTCATTCATATCTCTTGTACTAAGCATATGTAAGAATAGAAGAATTCAGTTAGACACCAGAGCTTCAGAGATCTAAATCAAATAGAAAGTATCAAAGATACTCTTTGAGTTTCTAGGTGTTAGATGACCCACAATACCATTATCTTCAGGGATGGCGAGCTCTGTAATAGTGTTTTAGGAGTGCTTTTAAAAAATGTTTATTTTACATTATTAGGATTCTGTTCAAGAAACTCAAGAGATCATCCCGGAAATTACACTGAGCGAAACAGAAGCTAGATGAAAAGAAAAATTTGCTATTATCCATGTATATGTATGATAGGTTAAAATTTCATGGCACAACAGTTCTCCTCACTCGTGTGTACACTGTCAAAAAAAAGTTACAAGATTGGTAGCATGTTCTCCCAGCAAGTGGGAGATAAGAAGAAATGACAAACGAAGCTCAAATCGAGAAGCCCACAGTTTCAGAAATGTTTGATATTAAATAAATTTGTGGAAAATATGCTGTATTATTTATCTTATTCATAGACTTATTTCTTTGTTTCCACCTTTCTCGAGTTTTAATAGGGACCCGAAGATCTCTTTAATTATTATTTTGGCATCTAACTAAATTGAAGGGACCTCAGTTAGTTTCTTTTTTTTTTTTTCGTCTTTTAAATTCAGGGTTGAAGAAATAGAAGATGAAAATTTTGAAGTGATAAGAAAAATACAAGTTTGAGGATCTTTTAAAATGACATTTTGGTCCCAAATTTATTATATAATAAATATTATATATAAATAATATGTGACACATATATAAATCATATATGTGGCTTAGTTATGTGACATTTGGAGGCTACTGGAATAGTAAAGAATCAATATTAGCCTTTATAAAGGTTTAATTTTAGTTTGTATATGCTTTTTCTAATTGCTAGATAAACAATTTCTAATCCAATATATATGTAGAGACACACATACACAATCTGATTTCCATAATAATGGTGGTTTAGGATTAACCGGTCAAATAAAAATGTTTATATATTTTACTTATAAAAACTAGACTCAATAATTCTAGCATTGCATGGCATTTTTATGCAACCACCCAGAAAATAAAAACCAAAAGTCTCTATTGTACAGTTAATTAAATATACTACCCATTTGTACTTATTTCATGAGCTAACAGTAAAGCTGATTTCATAAATATCTCATAATGACTTGCCATTTCATAATCAAAAGTGATTTATGCTACATAAGGAAAAGAATGAAGGTATTCTTTGCTTTCAAAAGGAATTTTCCATCTATTCTTCAGAGTTCAATTTTTTTAAAAAGTCTGGTCAGTAATTCAAAACAGCCTGTGCAAAACACCGTATTTATGAAACACTGCAGCAGGACCTAAATGCCCTTCAAATTGCAGCATGCTTTACAAGAACATGATCAGGAAATGATTCCTCCTGCCAAAAAAAAAAAAGCCTCCCATGTCTGTAGGTTCCTTCTAAAATATATCTGAAAAAAGATTATTCTACCTAAAAGGTCTGAATCACATTATACAGAATATTTACAAAACAAAAGCCTTTTCTTCATATACATACAAGACCACTGTAGTCACGTAAGCACAATTCATATATTCATTGCCTAGATAACTCATAGAATTGTACTATAATTCAGTCTTATTTAATACTCAGTGACTGTTGCTCCTCATTTTCTGTGATTTCACATTTTGTTGAACTGGCTGTTAGTAACAAATAGTGAAAATAAAAGGAAAAAATAATTAGAATATATTAGGAAGAAAATAATTAGGTTTTCTTAATGAAGATAAGCTTCTATATTTAAAGGCTTAACAAAAAACAACTAAAATCCCCTGGGTGCCTAGAAGCTCAAAATCAAATGTGTCAAATTGACTGCTCCATCATGGCATGGATACTTTGGTATCAATTTCAGGGCCTTAATTTTCTATTTTTATCTTATTAACATTTGTGTATCTATATCCTAGATTATAGGACACCTTGAATCATTTTTTAGAAACAAGTGGGTTCTATAGACAATTTTAAGGAATAAAAAGAACAAACTTATTTTGATTCATGTTTCATATTTCCACTTAAATAACTCAGGAGAATAGAATATGATTTCTTTTCAGATGTTAGAAACATGTTAAATACATAAGGAGTATGTCATGAGATTCAGAATTCTGCTTTATACCAACTAATGAAAAGTTTTCTTGAAAATCAATGTTTTTCAGAACTTCAATTACCTTAACTGTGGAGTTCTTTTACAGCTGGGGTGGGCCCGAGCGTATCTGGAGGCCAGCAGACTCAAAGATTTCTCCAGCACTTCCGCTAGAATCTCCTGGGCTAACTTAGGAGGCAGAATGGTCCAGAGATCGTAATGAAGAGACCAGCAGAAATAATGCCACATCTGGATTGAGAAGGAACATCTTTCCCCCTGGCAAAGCCACCACACGTTAAACCACAGAATTACGTCTTCTAAAATGTCAATTTGCTTCCTATGAACCTAATTAGTTCAGGCTGAAAGGAAATAGCTAAAGAGTTTGACACTCTAGAAGACCAACAAAGATTTTTGACAAGATGTAAAACATCCTTATTGACAAAGGAACAGATGTTTTATTTCGAGACTAGATATTCTAGTGCAAATCCAGATCACAAATATTTAACCTAGCATAGCCTTGATTTACCTACGCCTAGCCTAGGATTTAAAATTTATTTTTAAATAACTAGCTTTGTAGTTGCTGAAAAAGCCATGCTAGCTTGTATAAGATAGTGGACTGATTCTTCTAAAATTAAAATCTACTTAAATAATTTCAGTACGTATATTTTTCTGAGCCTATTAGCATCATTGAGGTAATTTTATAAATGTTTCAGACTTCGCATTATAATGAAGTGACAGGAGTAAAAATAAACTTGCATACTGCATTCTTAGGAACATTCTTGAAACTAAGGGGGATGGGAAGCTATCGAATATTATTACATTAGGCTATTTTGCCTATGGCATTTAAATAACAATACTAGAAACAGATACCACAATAGTCTGAGTTTACAACATTTTCTAAAGCCTAGGCACATATTATCATCATTTCTTAGTATTTTTATGGCACTTCATACTTTTAAAGAGTTATATTTTCATTCCTTTCCACCCCTGTACAGATCTCTTCTGTGTGCCAAATTTTCTGACTGCAGAGGAAGAATTAACAATGGCCAAGGCCAAGGGGAACAGGCAGAAAGAAGAGGGTGGCCTCAAATGATTTACAAGCATTAATCAGGTAACATGTACTCTCAGGGAGGTACGCTAGCAGTTTCACCTCATTTTCTTCAAATCAGATCAAATGATTATTTGAAATAGGAAGATTAAAATGCATTCCTCAAGCATTATCTTGATTATGTTACTATATCAAAAGTTAAACTAGTAAAATTTCCCATTATATTCCAAGTGATTATCTTTTACTTAAAATTTCTGCTTTGTCCACTATCTGTATTTGTCAAGCAAATGTCACGTTAAAAAAAAAAAAAATCTGGTGTTCTCTTATACCAAAAGTTGATCATTTCTTATGTAGACACTCCCATTAGTATTTTCTTTATGTATTACTCTTCTGGTAGTTTATTTGATTAGTAATATCTTCTGCAGCCAATGAAACAATAATAATTTGTAGTTATTATCTACCAACTTTCAAAAGGCATTTATAAATGAGTAGAATTTGTATTCCTTGGGTAAGAAACTTGGGCATGAAAATAACAGAGTCGAGTAAAAATTGGAGGGGACTTTGGCCACTGGCTTCTGATTTCCTAATTAGATGTGCATCTAAATTCTTTAAGAAAAAAGAAATTACACACCTATAATCCCAGCATTTTAGGAGGCCGAGGAGGGCGGATCACTAGGTCAGGAGATCGAGACCAACATGGCTAACACTATGAAACCCCGTCTCTACTAAATATACAAAAATTAGCTGGGCATGGTGGCGGGCGCCTGTAGTCCCAGCTACTCGGAGGCTGAGGCAGGAGAATGGAGTGAACCCGGGAGGCAGAGCTTGCAGTGAGCCGAGATTGCGCCACTGCACTCCAGCCTGGGCGACAGAGCGAGACTCTGTCTCAAAAAAATTAATAAATAAAATAAAAAGATAAAAGAAATTACAAAATTAATGATGAAGCAGCAAAACTGTAGTTTCTTATGCTTTCTTCGTTGTGTGTTTTGATGAATACTTTTTAAACCAAGAAAGGAGTTTTAATGCTTGGTTCTCTCATACCTTTTGTGTTGCATATAAATTTAAGCAAAACGGACCCCAGTTGATAGTGACTAGCATGAATGATTTACACTAACTTTCCCTATGGCAATGGGTGAGTTCTTATTATAACATGATCAAAATGATTTCTCATATTCTTCAAAATGTTAAAAACCAATTTCCTTAACAGCTACCATTTAGTGATAAATGAGAAAATGAAAGTAACTTTGAGCACACAGATTTCTTTTCTTAAAAGTAAAAAATACTCATTTTAAGACTTTTTAAAATATAAACTTCATGTTTACTTTAAAATATTTCAAACAGGTCTTTGTTCTAACAATTCTTTTTAAATTCATACAACTTCAATGTACGCAAGGGTTTTCATTAAACTAAATGTGGTTCATTTATTTTTCTGACCTGTTTCCTTATTTGTTGTCATTTCAAGAGTATTCTGCTAGTAAACATCTGTTATTTTTGCAAAGCCACTATAATGTAAACAGATGTGAGCTTTTATTTAGATTATATATCAGGAAACAAGCAGCTGGGCTTTATTATAGAAGCCACTCAATATTATCTTTGAACAGACAATTCTTTATTCTTTGACTATTGGAAAACACAAGTTCCTAAAACTGAGCAGATGTCAACCATCCTAAAAGCTTAATTTTAAACATGTAATCTGAACACCCACTATGCCATCGTGACCAGCACCTCATCAGAGAGATACAGAACTCTGACTCTCTCAAGCTGACAGTTTAGAAAATGGAAATAATGTATCTAGATCTCACTTGCTATCACAAAACATGAGCAAACATTGCTGCATATCTTGTAAATTATTTTACTATTTCTTTACTATGCTCTGCGCATGGCAATAGGTTCCCTTGAGATCTCTATCCTACCCTTCACCTCCAGTCAGGCAGATATCATCTTTTTCCCTCTCAAAGCAGGCCTGCCAAAAACGTACTAGTTCTGTTTCACAAATCAGTTGGAATAATGGTGGAGCAGAAGAAAGGGGTGCAGTAAGCAAGATAAAACCATGTCAGGTACTCCAGTTGTCAAAACAGTTTAAAATCAATGCTATTTTTAGAAGGTTCTTATTTTTGATACATAAAAAAAAGTATCACTTTATTTTTCTGAGAATAAATAACAACCACTAACTCTGCAATTAAATTGTAACTACTGACCATGTAAGTATACGGAAGCTACAGTACCATGTAATCACAGGGTAACTATCTCGTTATTTCCGTCTTTGAAGCCAAAGCCTTGTCATAAGATCTAAGAGCTGCATGTTACACGGTAATTTGTTGGTTTTTAAAATACTTGATAACTTCAATAACAGGTTCTCAATACATCCACTTATTTACACTGTACAACTCTTCTAGCTCCCAATTTGCATAAGAGGAAACACAATACCCCTATGTTGAACATACAGTGAGATGATACCTGTTCTTCAGGGAAAACATCATATAAAATTGCTCATTAGTAGTACACTGACATATTGAAATAGTTTGAAACATGAGATGGATTCATTTTCAACCACTCTGTTTACTTCAAGGCAAATAAGGAAAACATGATGCTGCCAGGAGAGGGAAAGACCAATACTTTCATTCTTATCTCAGGCTACCAGCTGCACCATACCACTTTCTCTTTCTCATTCTGCTTGCTGCTTCCACAACTGTTTGAAGTATGTCAGGTTTGGAAAACTCTATATGGATGCTCTTGCAAAAAGAAAACCTCTCTGGGAAGGGCCTCTAAAGGAGAGATGAAATGGCCTTAGAAAAAGTGGAAAGTCCTTTAAGAGAGCTTCTTATTAGCTGCTCCTCTCTGTTGTAGCAACATTTATTATGATAATAACTCAGGCATAAATCAAACCACAGGAACCTTCAGTGCCTGTGAGGTGACAGGAGCAATTCTGTTGAATAAAATTCCACTCTGTTTTTCTCAATACTCTATAGTGATTAGGACAATCAAGAAAATGAAAGTCATAAACTTCAATCTAGAGGAAAGGGTAAAATGGAAAAGTTAATGAAACTAGGCATGGCTGTTGAATTTTTTTAAAACCCTGATTACCTTTTATTAAGATATTATAAATGTTTCACCCTGCCCTGGAATCAACTTCAAGGAATTTCAAGTATTGTGGTCTGTACATAATCAATGAGATTTAGGTGAAGGGAAACTAATAAAGCTTGATGATGAATAATTTTAATTGATCCTGGGTTTGGTTGCACTGGGAATCATTAGGCTTCAATTTCGGACTTCAAAACATAGGCTAAATGAAAATAGGTAAACTATAACTGATCAGATGGGTGTTCTTTTTTTTTTTTTTTTTTTTTCTGAGATGGATTCTAGCTCTGTCATCCAGGCTGGAGTGCAGTGGCTGGATCTCAGCTCATTGCAACCTACGCCTCCTGGGTTCAAGCCATTCTCCTGCCTCAGCCTCCTGAGTAGCTGTAATTACAGGGATGCGCCACCACTCCCAGCTAACTTTTTGTATTTTTACTAGAGATGGGGTTTCACCATGTTGGCCAGGCTGGTCTCAAACCCCTGACCTCAAGTGATCCACCTGCCTCACCCTTCCAAAGTGCTGGGATTACAGGCGTGAGCCACTGCCCCGGCTTTAAATGGGTCTTAAAGCATACTCATAAGAACATACAATGAGAAGGAAAAAAAATAAGTATAAAGAATAAAGCTGCTTAATAAAAGGTATTTATCAAACACATATGGAAATGTATAACAAGAAAAAATGCAAGGATATCCTTAACTAACTGGTCTCTCTGGAAAAAATACAAGGTTGTAGCATTTTGGCATTGTTATCTCTTTGAGTTTTCATTGTATCCCATTATATTCCAACTATACGGCACTACAACATTGCAGCTCAAATTAAGTTATTTTTACTTTTAAGCAGAAGGAGAGTTCTGATGTCTAATTTATTTCAGCTTTTTAAAAACAGTGTTTTTCCTAAGTATGAATTCAATATTTTAAAAATATTATCCTAACAGCCTTCGTGTATTAGTAATGCCAAGCTCATGTTTCTAATTAGCCAGAAAGCAGGTAGGCAGTAAAACATATTTGTGTAAAAAGGAGGGATAGTAAACTTAACTTCACACCTCATAAAAAGCTTTGTAGTCATCCCAGTGGTGGCTCTCAGCATCCTGTAAAATGCTTGTAGCACAAACTCTGACGCAGTAGTTCGTAACCTGAAACTGTAGAGTGTTGATGAATTCCTGATATTGTTGGACAGGCACCAGGAATATGGGTCTGTTCAGAGAGAATGATCAAAGAGACAGAGATTTAAGGCCTGTGCAGTAGGAGATAACAATCTCCAGTACTACAAATGGTTTTGATTATTAGATATCAATCATTCATTTCCTCTTAATGCTGAAGTCTGCATCCACATTCACTTTCCAAAAAGGAAAAAAAAAAAAAAAAGCTGGTCTTTGTTTTGCAAGCCCTTGGAAAACGTACATCTGCTGTTCTACAAATATGCACTTCAACTTGAGACAAACTGTATTGTCAATACATCATTCAAAAATGAAAGTATTCTTTGTAAGCCTGTTATTAGAGATCAGTGCATTATTTAGGCATTAGGTTATTGTTATTACTAGAGAACAACATGCACTTGTCAGAACCAACTTTTACAAAGCTATCAAATGTCCCACAAACACATTCTTTATTTTTAAAAATTGTAATTTTGTAGATATCAATTATCTCATAAACTGTTTTTTAAAATTCTACAGAACTATTAAATAAAATGATTTCTGGCACATTTTGTTTATAAATTCAAGCATGAATCACAACATCTGACTACTTATGAGAATTAAAGAAATATCACAGTTATACCCTACATCAAGCCAAATTTATTCTACTTTTATCTTTAGCTATGAATATTACACTGCTTTCTTTCATAACTAACTGACTGCAAAGGCTGGATAAAGAATATAGAATAGACTCTCGGGGTCACACAGGACTGCTAAGTCTACATGTTTCTTTTGCAAGAAGCCATGTTATATCTAGACAGTGTAAGGGCAACAAGAAAGGCCATGTGATAATTAATGCCTGTGGTCATTTTTATCTCTATACAGAAAACATACTGCAGTTTTTGACTACAAATACATGAAAATTAGACTGCCAGATGCTTCCTCTTCAAATATTATACTTTATTACTAAATGGCTGTCCTGAAATATGTTTACATTGATCATTAGAATAGATTACAATGCATTTATTTTCTAAGTCCACTCCACGAGACAACAAGTTTATTTTTCCTTTTCAGTGTGGTCAGTATAATGCACCTTACAAAACAAAAGGGTGTGTTTATTCATGTAATAACAACATGCAGAAAATAGTTGCGCTGGGTTAGGGTGCAGAAAATGTGTGGGTTTTTGAGTGTGCCTTCAGAGAGAGTACCTTTCTTACTATCTATGTATCTAGTTTAATATATCCCATGCGCCACCTTTTTGATATTTCCTAGTTAAGACAAATGAAAATAATTCACCTTGTTAATTATTATTTTCTCTTTCTCAAATCTTATTACCAAAATTTCATTCCTGTGATATCCAAAGATTACACGTTTCTTTAAGCGTGGCCATCAACTTAATTTAAACAACACTCACTTTTTAGTCATTTCCTTCATCAAATTATCATATCGCTTGAAATGCTGGAAGACATACACTGCCGTGGAGAGGTATGTGTGCAAGTTTTTCAGGGGTGCTTTGGAAGGAACCTCCTTGGCTCTCTCTTGCAGTCTCTGCAGGACAGCTGTTGCCACTTTACAACAGGCCTCCGCCAAGTTTGCTCTAATTTCCTGAAAAGAATCATCTCTGCATGCCAGAGCCATTGGAAGCATTGTGTCAAGTTTTTCCATGATGTCAGAACAAAACTAGGGAGAAATAAATGTGGCACTGAGTTATTTGTATTCTGACAGCACCAAGTAATTTATGGACAGTGGAGCCAAATTCCTAAATAATGAATTTGGCATCAAACATAAATATAATGATGCAGCTTTGTAATAATCGATTTCTCAGTTGTAGAAAGTTAAATGTTTAATGTCTAATAAGGAAATACCAAAACAATGCTTCTCTCTATATAACTTTCAAACCCTATGCTTACCAGACAGACATTATGAAAAACCCATGAACCAGCTATACATGACAATATCTTTATCTGTAGTTAATAAGACTTAGAAAATATATCCTTGATATTGTATAATATCAAGAAAATGTATCCTTGATATTAACGTTTGCATTATTTTTTAAACTTATTCTAATTTTCTTTTGCTAAATTGCCATAAAGGGTTTTTTTAAAATTAAATGACATATAAATGTCAGTGCAATTTAAATAATTTAGAAGAGTCAGAAGCAGTCTCATGTAGCATCTTCTTATTGGTAGGGTGTCAGCAACTTTTAGAAGTGATGAGTCTAGCCTTTCACTGCTTATTATGTATCTTCTCTTTCTTAATGGCAGAAGGGAGGTGTAATGAATGGAAAAGCAAAGCCTATCTCCACATTGCATCAGTCAACACAGTTACCTAGGGAGTGTTCTGGAGCTTTAGGGTGACTGTGGCAGAATAAGGAGGTCATCTTCAAAAATTCTTTTAAGAATATCCCAATCGGCTGGGTGCGGTGGCTCACGCCTGTAATCCCAGCACTTTGGGAGGCTGAGGCGGGCGGATCATGAGGTCAGGAGATCGAGACCACTCTGACTAACACGGTGAAACCCTGTCTTTACTAAATATACAAAAAATTAGCCGGACGTGGTGGCGGGTGCCTTTAGTCCCAGTTACTCGGGAGGCTGAGGTAGGAGAATGGTGTGAACCCAGGAGGTGGAGCTTGCAGTGAGCCGAGGTCGCACCCCTGCACTCCAGCCTGGGCGACAGTGAGACTCCGTCTCAAAAAAAAAAAAAAAAAAAAAAAAAAAAAAAAAAAAAAAA